>NW_015971646.1:399964-412382 GCF_000836435.1 Fonsecaea multimorphosa CBS 102226
CTGGGCGGGTAGATGGGGGTGCCTTGTTCCGGACCTTTTGATTCTGCCGTAGATTGGTCTGGGCGGGTAGATGGGGGTGCCTTGTTCCGGACCTTCTGCTTCTGCCGTAGATTGGTCACGGCGGGTTTTCTTCCGTCGACGCTCTCGGCGGGACTTCTGTTTTCGCGTCTGGAATCTCCTCCATAATTCTCTTGCTCTCCCTTTTTCGCAATGCTAGCTACCCAGCCACCCAGCCAGCCAGACAGTGAAAGGACCCTCCTTTCCCGCGCCTCATCCATCCTTGCATCCACTTTGTCCTTCCTCACCAGCACGAGCACCAGCACGAGCACCAGCACGAGCACCAGCACGAGCACCAGCACGAGCACCAGCACCTGCCTTCTTCAAATCGAACTCCAATTTCCGCCCGTGTCCACGCCCCGGACCCCTTCTCCCCCAGATAAAAAGCACACACCCAAACTCCTTTCGAGGGGAAAACAACCCTCCCCGAAGCTTCCGAAAGAGGCGAACAAGGAGACTCGTCGGATAATAAGATTCAGTGGAGAGGCTTTAGCGACTCCACGAAACGGGTGGGGGGTATCATAAAGCCAGCAAGTAAATAACTATAGTTAGGGTTTAAAGAATGAAAAGAAAGACATCCCCCCCTTCTCTCCCGCCAAAAGAGAAATCACACAAACAAAACGCAAAACTTAAGGATTCTGTGAGGGTGATGTTGATGTTGATGTGATACGATAAGGTATCCTGAGGTATTCTGGCCGTTAGATCTGTTGTTTGGGTATTGTTTTCCCGCCCTGTCCACCTCGTGTACATACATATAATATGCAACTCCAAGCAAAAGGGGGAATTTGGGAGGGATAAAAGGTACCTCTGCGCCCCTGCGCCACTCGCCGCCCGTGTATCCATTCACGATGGAGCCAGAGAACCCGCCAGGAATCCAGGGTGCTCTTTCTTCTTCTTCTTGGAAAAACGCCGCTTTGACATACTCGTCGTCGTCGATAGTAGTCCGAGGAAAAATGCAAAATAATAACTTTTGGTAGAGTCGGCCGGTTTTGCCCCAGACCAGGATGCAGAAATATGGGAGTGTAATATTAATCCTTTGCCAGAAAAGATTAGATGGGAGATTCGTCGATACTCTTTCCCCTTTCCCCGAAATGACCGGGAGCGGGGATTCGTCGTCGTTATAGTAATAAATGAGTGGAAGAAATTAGTTGTCACTTCATAAAGGACAATTAACGTCGGCGTTTCTTTTTGTTCGGGTGAAATGAATGTGGTTGCACTGGTACGAGGACCCCGTCTCTCCGTTTCGCCCGTGTCCAGGAGTATGTATTGGCATCTCGGCAGAGGGGCCAGGCCATCGAGACCGAGCAAGGCCTCTGCACCATCAAGAGCTGCACGCAGTACTCTCTGTCAATGGACTTTGGGGGAGGGAAATGGAAAAGGAGAGAAAGGGCCGCTCATATCAGAAGAAAATCCCATTTGTTTTGCTGCATCACGTCCCGCCAGTGGACGTTCTGGGTCCTCGGTACTGCTGTTGTCGTTGTCGTCGAAGAAGAAGTGGCTCCTGCTGGGTTTCCGGCTCCGATGGCGGCGGCGGCGGCGGCAATGGGCGTCGAGATCGATCCTCCAGGGCTTCCGGCCGTTACGGGGGTGGCTTCACAAACTCCGGCAGAGACCACCACGTCGTCGTTGCGCCTCCAGACCTCGTGCAAGAGGCGCACCATGCGTCCAAAAGATCCGTGGTCGGCGGCTTCGCCGAGTGATTCGCACCGCTCCGAGAGGACGCGGCGGAACGGAGAGGCCGGGATCGAGTTGGCGCCGCAAATGAGCATGGGCCAGACGAGACATCGGTCAAAGCCATTGGGGCCCGATGGTATGAACTGGAGCAGGTCGGCCATCTGCGAGACCAGGTTGACGGTCGCGGTCTGGTAGCGGTTGTGCTCCGGGACGAGCGAACAGAGGTAGACGCGGGCGGCCTTGCGGAAGATGGCTGTGATATTTTTGGTCAGCTGCTTCGGTCGCAACACGCCGGCCCTGTTGAAAGGGACCTGCAGAGGCTCCTGCGGCTCGATCGAGTCCAGCGTCCCCGCCAACGAGGTGATGTGGCTACACATTCCGATGTCGTCCAGTTTGCCCTCGACCTTGAGCGAGTCGAGACACGCCACCTCCGACAGAAGGTACATGACGTAGTCGTTGCAGCCCATTAATCTCTCAAGTCCCGTCGACGCGCCCGCGAAGAACATGTTCCGGTAGGTGTGCGAAAATCGCGGGGCCTTGCCGAGCATCGTCGCACCGAGTATGTCGATCCATGCTGTCAGACTCATGTTGAACGGCGGATAACCTCCTGTCGTGGCATTG
Organism: Fonsecaea multimorphosa CBS 102226; assembly: GCF_000836435.1. NCBI lineage: Eukaryota > Fungi > Ascomycota > Eurotiomycetes > Chaetothyriales > Herpotrichiellaceae > Fonsecaea > Fonsecaea multimorphosa. Next base: position 402,317 of record NW_015971646.1, read on the forward strand.
CTCTCCAAGTTCTGCGGGAGGTTGAGCTTCTGCACGATGTCCGCTGCAGCCTGGAAGTGCTGGTGCCAGGGAATCAGCTCCTTCTCAAGCTCCAGAGCCGAGCCGACACAGCCTTGCATCGAAATCATTCCGAGCAGGGCATCGAGCATCTCGCTGTGCTGGCTATCACTATTGAGGGCCTCGACCACGATCGTCACGAATGCAAGCTTGTGGCGCATCGCATCGTCGTCCGCAGTGTTGCTCAGAAATTGCCTGTTGCCCTTCATGTGGGTAGCTGCAGCCAGAAGACAGGAATGCAGATATGCCTTGTTGTTTTCGAGCGAAGGCAATATCACATTTGAGCGAACCGATCCGTGTTGGTAGGCCTCCTGGACGGGGAACAGCAGCGGCAGCACGTTTTGGAGCAAGTGTTCGAACAGTGGTTGGTCGCACTCCTCGAGTTGGACCAGGGAGCATTGCGGTTCGAATTGATGTGCAATATGGGGCAGGTCAAGGTTGTTGAAATCGAAATCACCCTCGGTCCAAGAGTCCTGTCGGCTCTCGAAGATGTCTTGCTGTACCCAGTCGTCTCCAGTGTACGATGGCAAAGTCGCATGAGCAGGCGGGGGGTAGAAGGTGCTGAAGGTTGATATCGACGAGTCGCGACGAGTAAGTTCGTCGTTGACATAGGTGTGGCGCTCCGTCTTGACATCCACTTCCCAGGGGATCGTTTGCCCATACGGGTCGGGAGGCATGTAGATATTGGGGCCATACGGGTCAAAGAGGCCTGGAGTGGTCGCAAAGGACGGGTCGAAGGTAGTGTCGTATTCGTCTTGTGAGTCCTCCGAGTAGGATTGTGCGCCATTGTTCAGAGCATCTGTGCATGGATTAGCTAGGGCTGCGAAAACGTGCTCCATAGGTTCGGGGTATGATATACATTGACTTTGAGTACTCGAATTCTTCTCACTTGTCTTTGTTCTTTTGATGATGGTCTTGATGTGCTCTTTCTGCTTCCTCCGAGTCTCATTGTTGCTCCACCAATGGGGTCGCTTGTATTCGCAGTCAAGGCCCAAGTGTCTACATGCCTTGCATTTGGGCTTCCCTTCGTCACACTTCTTGCGCCGCAGACGACATGTGAAGCAGCCTGAAATCAAGTCTTAGTATTCAGCCTTACCCAAAGGGTGACTTTTGCGGTCTGTGACAAGGCTCACCTGATCTCGACCGTCGGTGCATCTTGGATGATTTGGTGGAGGGCGAGTCCTTCGTCGCGGGGGCAGCTTTCTTCTCGTTTCCAGAGGCCATTGCTGATGGTGCCAGGGATGGGTGTTTCGGTGTATATTTTTCGTTTGGCGCACACAAAAACAACGATAAGATGCAGATATCAAGGACGACAATGACAGGATAGGACCCGGTGAACCGCGCTGCTGTTAATTATTACGAGGGAATGGTCGCGAACACTGTCCAGCAGTATCCGCACGGTCTAACAGGAGGTTGTCGACGAGGTGAAGGGACAACAGCGAGGGCAACGGTCTGCCTTGAAGGAAGTCACGGCGACATTGGCCGAGGATGATGTATATGAGAGACTTGGAAGAGCTCGCAAAAGGTGGAGAGAGCTATATTTGGATCCAAGAGGGGAGGGCTCCTGCAAGGACGATGAGGCCCCAAGCAGGTCGAGGAAAGGAGCCGGTTGTAAGAAACAACTTGTCTGCATGGAGGACGAATGAGAGACGGGCGGCACATGTTGGAGGTGGTGTGTCTATGAATATCGCGTCTGCGCCTGGGAGACGCCCATTCAGTATTGGTGGTTGGGATGGCGGAGGAGGGGAACGTCAATTGATTGTGCAATGAAAGAGCTGGTCGAATGGGTCAATTGTCGAGGTAGGTCAACAATACTCGGTTGATTCGGTCGCTCGATAGTCTGCCGCAAGCATGAGGAATCAGCATGAAGTGTGGGAGGTATCTGCAGTGATTGGCTGACGGAGGGTGGAGGGCGCTTCGAAGCTAAGATTAGACCATGAGAGCTTCGACGAGTCTCCATGAACATGCTGTTAGCGCCTCTGGGTCCAGGCCTGCATCAGGACCCTCCACACCTCCCTGGTCAGGGCCCCAATTTTTTGGATGTCCAAATCTGTCCGAGTAGAGACCAGCTGGCTCACGACAAGCCCTTTGCCGGTCAAATGAACCTCCGAAGGACCATCTGGCCAGTGGCCACTGACAGTACAGTCTGGCTTTGTGGCATTCAAGGAAGTAGCGGACTAAGCTGGAAAAGAAGGCAACAACCAGCAAGTGGTTGATGCGTGCCATGACCCAGCCCGGCCCACAACCGGGTTATGCGGAACTGCACAGGCGAGGTACATGGATTTCGCTGGGACAAGGTGCAAAATGCTGGTACGCTGAAGGTACCAATCCCTAGGGTGAACCACGAGAAGCTGTTCTCAAAACCATGGACATGGCCACCGCAACGACGCTGCCATGCGGCTGGCCATTCAATGGCACGCTGGGCTTCTTGGGACAGCAGCCATGCTGGTATCCTGCATCACAGAAGATGGGGAGAATTTACCCCAAGCGAGTAGTTGCACACATCATATCGGTTGAGGACCACACGGATAGATGCAGTGCTAACGCCTCCTTTGCAGTGCCAGTAGTAGGTATCTCCAAGGTGCCCCTCCGATACGGCAACATTTGCCCATGGCTGGAGGGACGTTGGGCCGGGGAAAACCCTTCTTCTTTCACGTGCCCTGCCTGTTATTTCTCCGCGACGTTGACCATGTACCACGCTCTGGAAAACTTTTGAACTCTCTTTCCGTACGCCGTTTCACCATGCAAAGGTGTGCCCGCAGAGTTTCGGGTAGTACGTTGATCGGCTCTGATCGGCTTGATCTTCAGGGCAACCAAGCGCAGTCTGAGGGCTCGAGAGGGGGTCAGCGGATTAAACAGAGGGCAGTCTGGACTGGTCAGGTGAGGGAAAAGCATGAGAAAAAGAGCCGATGGTGTGCTCGAAGCAGGGAATTGGAGCAGTGATTGGATGTGAGAAGCCGAATCAAGGTCGAAGGCTGGGGGCTAGTACTGGAGCTATGCAGCCTGTGCTGGGTGAAGGATGGGAATCTTCCCTGCCTGGGTGAAGTTCAATCTGGGTGTTGAAGGTCGCGGGAACGACGGGAGCCAACCGTGATGCCAAGACAACTCTCGTGCATTAGGCTTGCATTAGGCTCGTCACTTAGCGTGATGGGGCCCGTAGCGGGCCTATGGTGCCTATGGTGCCTACCGTATGGAGCCCTTAGTGGGGTCTCTTATGCCAGGAACTGCAGGTGGTCAATGGTATTACTGGGCAAGAAAGAGGTCTGTAGGTTGGTGGTGACACTAGCAACTGCATCCTGCAAGCTCTTGCGACTGTCCTCGAGAGCTTGGACCAGCTTACCGAGTGGGTGCCGAGGGCTCTGCTCCATGACTCGACTCGCTTCTAAGTTCTGGCAGTCTGGTTAGGCATGCGTTCGAGCTTGACTTCGTTTATGCTCTTCTTCCCCTCAAATCTGCCCCTCGCTTCTTTCGCTTTGCATGCCAGTACAAGGTACCTAGGTACATACGTCCTTCGTCATGGTGCCCTTATTTTTAGAACTTCCATGCATCACATTCGTTCCGTGAGCTTGCTCGAAGCGAACGTGATTGTTTGCATTCGAAAAAGAGCACATAAGGGATTTGGAACTGGGTAGGGCTGAAAATATCGTGCTCGTGCCCATTTTCCACTGCTAAGTTGCTGCTTCTATTCTGAGGACGGCGGGTGACGTTTGAGTTCAGACGATACTGTGGTTAATAATGTCAATGCTTTTTGCGTTGTACGAGGCTCGTCGTACTCCTTCAGACAGATACTAGGTAGAGAGATTTAGCAAAGCCACCCCGGCTTCGCATTTTGCATGTGCCTGCCGTTCTCTCACACTTTTCTATGCATATATGCAATGATGCCGCTTCGTCGTTGACGCAGAACTGCTCCCTGCGTGATCGTACACAAAGATGGCGACGCTGAGCTCTTGTGTTACCTCAGTACCACACCGAGCCCGTACCCCTCCATTCACGTGGAGGGTCTGAAGAAGCTGGCTTCCATGCACAACATTCAGTCCTCATCAACATCTTTACCCGAAACCTTCCAAACCCTTCCGCGAACCTATCTGCGTGGCCGGAAATCTCACGTTGACTTATCAAGAACACAAACGTGGGAGGTCGTTGTCGGTCTAGAGTGGTCCAAATCCATCACCCGGCCCTCGAAATCTAGGCCCACTATCACACCTCGGTAGCTTGATTCAGAGAAAGAGAGTGCGACAGTCTACGAGGTACTCGCACGACTATGCAGGCAAAGCTGCAAGTCGCCGAGGGGGATAGCCCGGCTCCACGCCCTCCACCACCTCCAAAGGTTCTTTTTGCCCTCGTTGGAGCCCAACTTGCGGATCTGGCTAAGCTTTTTACAGAAAATCTGTCGCAGAAAGCGTTGATTCTCTTGTCCCGGGGCCACTGTGCAAGCTTGTTCATGCCGGGTGCCGAGTGACCAAGTGACCACTTTCATGGAAGTCTTCCGGCCTGAAGCTCCCAGACGCGTCTCAGGTACCATGTAATGTCGTCCTACGGAAAATGTACCACGGCAACGTCACCTGTGTCCTCGTGCCAGACTGTTGGCAAGTAGCGGTGGGCTCACCGCTGCCGAGTTGTGGCTGCCATGTGCAGTACGGCACATCGCCATGAGGACAGGGATGGTTCACATTCCCGGTGCGCGAGGGAATCTTTGGAGATTTTCGTCAACACATGCGCAACGTGCTATCACCCACGCCCTCGTGGAGGTAGGCGAACCCTCTCCCAGGGATGGTGGGCGCTCAAGTAAGTACAGTTCTAAATATTGTCTTTAAAGAACATTGCTTGCAGTGGCGCTAAGAGATGAATATCACACTCGAGCTATTGAGGTCAATAATAACTGACCCTTTTAGCGAGACCGCGTCCTGCTCGCGAGGTGCGAATGAGGTGCAGAAGTGGCGGGAGAAGTTCCCTAAAGTGTCATCTGGTGGGAGACACTCCCCACGCCAACCTCGGTTTGACTTTCGCAATTCAGCCAATCTGCCCACGAGTTGATGGGAAGACCTCTTATCGCGGAAAGGGCCGCTTTGGCCGTGCAGTGTTCTATCCCTTCTGCGGAAAGCCCGGCCTTCTATCGGACCCCTCTCTGTCCAACCCAGAATCTAAGAGGGCAGGAGGGGTAGGAACACAAAGTCAACTGGGCAGTCCAGATGTCAAGGGTCCAGTGCCTAGATCCAAGACGTCCCAGGGTCTCATCATGAAGCTTCCCCAAAGACCCTGAATCGACTGAGACGGACACAACTCCCACTGCGAATGTCGTGCCCGAAGAAGGTAATGCATCTACTTCAGAACTCCTCACCTTGAGACTGGCGAGGAGGAAAATCGTGCAACATGCCGGGCATACTGCGTAAATCCTTGACCTGCTGCTGCGAGTATCTTGTGACTTGCGATGAGAAGACGAGGATGCTTGGTCACCTCTAGCTACAACCGTTTGCCGAGAGATCAGCAGGGCAAACTCTCGCAAGTTTGAGAGAGTTTATTGAGGTGCATGTGGGGGTTCAAGTTGTATTTTCTGGAACGAGTGACCAATCACAAAATTCGCATCCAGGAAAGGAGGGAGTGAAATGGTGAGGAGGTTGGGAAACTGCAGGGCGTTGAGGGGGAAATCTGATAAAGGGGAATTTAGCGGTACGGCACGCAGAGAAAAAGGCACGAAAAGGGAAGAGCCTAGGGGATCTTCGGTCGGAAAACGGCTTGGGCCAGGGGAGATGCTCTGGCTACAGCGAGTGAGAAGCGCCAGGTGCTATTCCAGGGAACAGACTATGCGGAGGCTATACCAAGGGAGGGAAGGCGGAAGATGGGCAAGTGGAAGGGTATTTTTGGAAGATATTCAGTGGAGCCGGTGATTGGTTCGAGGGGCGGGGGATAATCAAGCAGCAGGATGTGCTTGGCCCCCGCCAACTCCTCTCCATCACCCTCTTCTGCCCTCCCATTGGCCGGAGCGGACTGCGGGATAGTGGGGGCGGCCAGACCCTGACCGGAACGGCTCCAGCGCGTACTTTTCATAGATGCCCCTCCATTGGTGTTGAGCCTTGTTCCCCATCTCCATCTCTCTCTTACCGCCAGCCTATGCCAGTCTATGCCAGCCTATGCCAGCCCATCGCCGTTTGCCTTTCCCTGAGTGGCTGCTTCCGCGTCGTTTCACATCTATCGCACGCATAACCACTGCAGTAGCGATTCAATATCCTGCATCCTTCTCTGCAAGTTACCCTGGCCTTGCATCTCCACTCGTCACATTGCTCAAGACCTCTAACCGCCCACACCCACCGCAATGATCGTGTATACATACATACCTGAACCCCTTCTTGAGCTTCCTTCTCCACCATGATTCAATCTTCCAAGATTGACCTTCAATTGTAAACAACACCCTTCATCATAGAGTAGATCCATGGAGTGGTCAACACCATACTCGCCGCTGCAGCTGCAGCCAGTTGAGATGTTGCAGAAGACACACGACCTCTCCTTCCTCGGGCGACGGACCACCGCGCCCAGGCCTCTGTCAGAAGCCACCGAGATCTTTGACACTGACAACGAGGACAACGACTCCGATTCACTTCCCCGTCCCTGGGACTCACAAGATGACGACAGTGAATCGACTCTGTCATCCAGCCGCGATGACCTCCCAACACCGCCTCACAGTGGTGGCCTTGGCGGCTTCGAGTTCCATTTCGATGATCGAGCAGTTTTGGGCCCCCAAGGGCCTCACTTGTTCAGAGGCACGCCCGAGATTCTGACGAATCCCGACGACGATATCTTCCTCAACTTGTCCCCAGTGGCCGAGCCAAAGACCCCAGCCAGACCCATCAACGCCCTCAACACCGCTGTCGCAGAACTCGACGAGTCCCAGGTACGACATTGGACTCCTCAACAAGTTGCCGACTGGATGGCTGAGGCAGGCTTCGAGCAGGCTGTCGTGGAAAAGTTTGTCAATCACGACATCTCCGGCAGTGTCTTGATTGACCTTCAATTCGAGGATCTCAAGGAACTCGACATCAGCTCCTTTGGAAAGCGCCACAGAGTCATGAGCTCCATCCACCAACTACGAAACAGCAGCATGATCTCCCTGGAGACCCCTCTCTCAAGGACTCCTTCGAGAAACACCAGAAGTCCCAGAGCCGTGCAACGAGCTGCTCGCCCGGAAGAATGCCAAGTCGTTGTCGACCGATCTCGCTCGCGAAGACGAGCTCGCCAGCCTGACGTCGTCACCCCTGCAGAGTCCGTCTCCATTGTTGGGATCGAGCAGGTACTCCCCAAAGAGCACAAGTGCTCCAAGGGCGAAGACTGCCCCAAGTGGCAGAAGCAACAACGGAGGATCCTTCGCATGCAGCGCGCGTGGGAGGCTGACGCCCGCCGGCCTGTGTCTGAGGCCCGATCCGAAGCCTTGCCGTCGGTCGTTGGATCATCAGACGTCCTTGGACCCTCTTCTGTGAAGATCACCGCCGAGACCCTGAGCGGCGTCCAACCCCGCGACCCCCAGGAGAGCGTCCGACAGTTCCTTAACTTCCAACATCTCCACGGCCCATCGCACTCGAGTAACCCTTCGCCCCCTCCTGCCTCTTCCGCATCATTTGCCGTCAAGTCCGCTCACCTGGCCGAGCACCTTCGTGGGCTCCCTAAGCTCACGATCCCGGTGGGACAAACTCAGGACGAAATCCCCTCGAGGACTCCCATCTCCGCCCTCCAACAACCCACCCAGATCCAGGCTCAACTCAAGGCTCAGCTTTACCGCGATCCATATCACTATGGCGGCGTTGCATCTCCAGCTGACATCTACCGCATCGACACTCCCATGTCGGCCACTGATATTCCTGTCACCGCCATGGCTGCAGATCCTTGCCAACGTGATGTCTCTCAATCTGTCCCTCCTGAGATGCGATACGGCGCCGCTGCAGTGACAATCAGCCCACCAGAGCCTATCGAGCGCTGCGTATCGACCCAGCCTACCCCTCCTCGGCGCCACATCCGTCAGCAGTCTTTCACACCCTCTGTGGCTCCCGTCAAGGAGAACGAGACACACGTCCCTCGTCCTGCCGCCCGAAGGACTGAAATTGAACTTGCCAACCACCAAGGCTGGATGCGGAAGCGCAAGACCACCCGCATGCTCCGACACGAGTGGCAGGACAACTACTGCACACTGGTTGGCAACAAGCTTACGATGCACGACACTCACTACGCCAATGCCAATGCTCTAGAGGACATTGACGTGGATGAGTACACACTGCACGCCTACGCACAGGCCTCGAGTTCGAAGCTCAGCGCTGCCTTCAAGAAGAGTCTCCTTGGTCAAGGCAAGACTCCGGCCGGCGACCAAACATTCGCCTTCTCCTTGATCCCTGACAACGAAAAGGCAACCAAGTCGATCTTCGACAAAGCTGGCAAGTCTCACCACTTTGCTGTCGACAGTTCCAAAGAACGCATCGAGTGGATGAGAAAGCTGATGCTGGCCAAGGCTATGAAGAGGAACGACACCTGCCGGATCTGAAATTGGTCCATACTACCATTTATTACTACCTCTGTCTTTGGAAATACCCACCTCATGATTGAACGACTCTCCTACGAAGATGTTGCCTCACGGCAATTCTCCTTATTCTCACAGCATCCATCATCCAAAACTTATTACTACTGCTACACCATGCATCAGCCTCGGGAGAAACAGCAACGGAATCAATCATCATCAGCCTTGTTCTGCATTTAGCGACCGGAGCATTTGACCATACTGAATGTCGGCGACATGACCGATCAGTTGAGGGGTCTTTTCGGAGTTTGTCTGCTATTTTGTCTGATCTACCTTTTACACTATTGTTGACCGAGATACCCCCAACATCTACTACTACATATCTACTACGACTTGTCTCTCCCCAGGGGAGAAAGTTCAATCTCCTTTGTTGCGACACCGCATCCTCGCTGTCATTGAGCAGTTGTCCCAGACCTTCTGAAGAAGGATGGGCTCTTTGAGCCGTGGACAAGAGTCCTCGTGCATACCTCTCTATATAGCTATTAGCCTAGTCAAACAACTTATGGGACGTAATGGGCCTGTCTCATTACCTCCTCAAATGAATGATAAGTTCAAAAATGTGTATGGCCAGTGTCAATATTTCCGCATATTAATCTAGCGGAGCGTTAGCAGGACACAACGCTTATTGTCTGGGTCTTATCGCGCCTATCGATTGGCCAGCTGAGACGCACGTAACGTGACCTGCTCCGGATCTTAGTTGTTCCGTTCTCAATTTCACACTGTCACATTTGCACTTTCCCTCCATGATTTCCACCTCATCGCAGCCACAAAGATCAACTCAATTTTCCATCATCAACAACCTCATCAACACCGTGAAAAAGACTCTCGACCCTAGCGCCGGCAGCGTTAGATTCGTCTGCAATGGTCTCTCTCAATTCTACCCAAGAAACCTTATGCACAGTGTTTGCAGTTGCTGATTTACTGTGGATGGATCAAATGTCTGATTGGTCAAAAACCTTCCTAATCCTGCGAGTCTTCCTCCAATCAGTCTTCCTCTCTTCCTTCACTAGGCCTTTGGGGGCTTGCTGGCGTTGGATAGAAAAGGTGGAACAATCGAAAAAACATTAAGCATCATGAAGATCAATCGCTTCGCTGGCGCTTTGAGGACGTCCCAACGGATTCACGGCTCACAGTCTGTGTCAATCCATTGACCCTATATGTAGGGGCCCCGGGGTTTATCGAAGTGCGTTCAGCTCGACTCAGAGAGCTGATCTCAATTCAAAGCGGTTTCCGACGCGATTCGGAATCAGGTCGAAATCGGCTCAAATCTAAAAATCGATTCAGAATATTATACATACTATATATGCAAATCGGTTCAAAATTCACGATTCAAACCTCACATTTCAAACCTCACATTTCAAACCTCACATTTCAAACCTGGCGAGTCACACCTCACATTTCAAACCTGGCAAGTCAAACCTGGCAAGTCAAACCTGGCAAGTCAAACCTGGCAAG
>NW_015971646.1:412617-511932 GCF_000836435.1 Fonsecaea multimorphosa CBS 102226
TCAAACCTGGCAAGTCAAACCTGGCAAGTCAAACCTGGCAAGTCAAACCTGGCAAGCCAAACCTAGAAAATCGATCCAAAGCTCGTAAATCAATTCAATCCTGCAAACCGAGTCCACTATACAAATCGATCCAACTCTACAACCTAAGTCCGCCCTACAAACTGTGTCACCGCTATATATCGAGTGGACCCTGCAAATTGGCAAAGCTCTATAGTAAGTTGATCAAACTCGATAAGTTGATGGGGCCCTAACATTCATTAAAGTACATACTACTATACATATGTAGTAAGTACAAAAGCTTACAAACCGATTCAGTCGGTACACAGTGCATTCTGAATTTCATTTGAAGAATCAGGATCAAGTTGAGCATAATCCATTTACGGATCGCTCTCAAATTAGATCGGAAGCGGATCGAGGCCGAGTCGGACCGATTTCGACTGATTTCACCTGGTTCGCTGAGGGTTAGAACAGTAAGAACTGGATTGGACGCAAATCAGTTCGAGTCTGTACTACATAGTACTATGGACTGTGTACATATACTATGTACTTATATACATATCGAGTACATGTGAATCCTATATCGAGCCTATGTCGAGCCTATACATATCGAGCCTAAGTATGTCGAGTTTAAGTCGAGCCTACATACATACTACATACATACTACATAGTACTTACTAAGTACTTACCAAGTACTTACCAAGTAGTATGTACTTAGTATATTGAGCTGCTGTCGAGCTGGAATCGAGTTAGAACCTCGGTTCCGGAGCCTACTACTGTAAATTTGAAGCCTGTCGTCGCCAAGGTCTCCAGAAAAAGGTAGGAAAGCCTAAAGACTCGGAATCAGGCAGGTGGTGGGTGTTTTGACACTAAACTGACCATGTCGTGATGAACACCGCACGAAATCCGCTCGAACTTGACTAGCTGGCCTTACTTGACTACATAGTATGTATGTACTACATATAAGTATGTACTAAGTACTAGGTACGAAAACCAAAAATGGGCTAGTGTACATGAGTCATTGTCCACTAGGCCTAATATGGGTTAGCTTTGGTATATCTTGGCGTGCGAAGATTAGTACTATGTAGACTAACTATGTACCTACTCGCTAGGTACTTACTACATAGTATTGTGCATGGAAATGCGTCTGCCTACCATGTACTATATACTAGTACTTACATATTACTACATACATACATACTTAGTACTTAGTAGCTTATGGGTACATTCTAGGTCTCAGGCTGGCTTCGGTACATACATACATCGTATCTACTTTCGAGCCGGGGCGAGGATGCGCCTTGAAGAGGGGAAGGCAATACTTAGTTTAGCAGCAGTCCTTTTCCACCCAGGAATCATGTCCAACGACGACGACGAGACTCCGACTCTTTTCTCGCTCTCATTGAACCGCGATGCTGGTCCTACCATCATCTTCTTGCATGGCCTTTGCTCCAACCACGCCGAATTCAGGAACGTATTCCAACACCCAAGTCTTTTCGACCATCACCTCCTCGCCGTTGACCTCCCAGGCCACTCGCGATCGTCCCACATTCTTCCGTTCAACCTCCCAGACGCAGCCGATCATGTCGCTCGAGTAATACAGCATGAAGCTCGCGATCGTCGTGCTCACGTGGTGGGCTCGTCCGTGGGAGGTTTTGTCGCTCTGGAGCTGGCGAAGCGACATCCCGAGGTCGTCGAAAGCCTGTTCGTCACCGGCGCGGCGCCCTTCGCTGGGTACAGGAGATGGTTCGCCGAGCACCCGACTCTCTTGTACTACCTCGAAGCTCCCATCTCGAAATACAGCCCCAATTGGATCGACAGGGCAATCTGTAGGTGGCTTGGGGTGCGAAAGCCGGACGGTTTGCGGGAGGAGGAGAGGAGGAACTTCAGCAGGCACCTCCTGTCAGACGGGTTCAGAGGCATCGCCCAGTTCGCCGAGAAGGATCTGTGCTCGCTGCGCGTGAGAACTTTGACCGTCGCTGGTCAAGCGCATGACGACGTCGAGGCGACTCGCAGGATGGCCAGATTACTGAGACAAGGGTGCGGTGAGAGCGAGGCCGCCATGATCCGAGGAGGCGTTCACACCTGGCATCTGCAGTTTTCTCGATTGTTCGCAGAGACTGTCAAGGCTTGGATTGACGGGCGCCACCTTCCAGAGGGCGGTATGGTGCTAGTGCTACGAAGTGAGTAGCAGTAGAGATGTGCAGTGGTTTGCTGGAATTGGAGAATAAAAACGTGGAGTAAGGGAAAGAGATGGAAAGGTGAGGGCTAAAACTTGGAGTTTAATCAATGTATTTCAAGTTCGAGTTGTTTCGTGGACGGTGCATTTTATGATCTCTACTGATGTCGGGAAGTGCTACTACCAAGGACTCTCTCGGTCCGTGAGAAATTTCGGGTCATTGAGCGACTCATACATACCTAGGTACATAGTACCACCTACCGAGCGGAGAGTACTATGTACTAAGTATGTACACAGTAGGGAAGGCGACGAGGGCGTCGAGCAGATCCAGGGTTTTAGCAAATGTTGATTGATTCGATGCAAATAGTAACTTCTACGTTCCTCACTGCAAAAACACCGCGTCGGTCCATCTGCACACAACGATGACCACAACGACCATGACAACCACACCCGAGTGTCCCAGACGCCACTCCCTTCCATCAAACCAAGCCTATCCGCGTTGAAAGGTCAATATTCAGTGCGATGCCGTCCATACATTGCAATATGTTCCAGATAAACAAGAACAGGTTTCCCCTAACCCACAAGAGAATCCATCCACGCCCCCAGCAAAAATATCTGTCCACCCTACCAATCGCGGGTGTGCCAGTCCCACTCAACAGCGTCACAGCACGAACGCTAAACATCCCATAACAACAGCGAAGACCCCAGAAACGGTATAGCCCAGTTTATCGGCAGAACCTGTAAACTTAGCATTGCTGGCGCCCGCGCCGGAGGCACCGCTGGGGACAACAGGCGTGATGGGCGGTGAAATAGTGCTATTGTTGCCGGTGCCGTTCGTGTAGGTGTTGCCGCTGTTGATTCCACTGGCCGCAGCTTCAGCGCTGGCGGCGGCACTGGCGGCGGCGCTTGCGCTGGCTTGGGCACCGGATTCGCCGTTACTGGCACCAGCAGCAGAGTTACCATATGAAGCCGAATTCGAAGCCGAATTCGAGCCAGCAACAGGACCGTTAGAGGAAGCCTCAGCATTGGCATTTGAATTGGCGTTGGCGGCAGCATTGGCGTTGGTGCCACCGGAGCCAGTACCTGAAGTCCCGGAAGAACCACTGCCGCCACTGCTTCCACCGGACGAGCCAGCCCCCGCAGTCGCAGCAGCCTCGGCCTGTGCACTAGCTGCTGCACTTGCTGCTGCTTGTGCTTGAGCACCGGCACCGCCGGTGGGTCCAATGACAGGAGTCTGCGTGGCATAAGGACCGGTTGAGCATGGCGTAGTAATAGTCATGGTGGTGGCTCCGCCATTGTTGCAAATATCGCAAGACATAACAGTAGTAGTGAAGCCTTCGGGAATGGAGGCTGGGTTCTTGGTAGATTCGCATGCGCAAGTCTCTGTAATGGTGTAAGTGGCTTGACCGATCGACTGGCCGTTGCTGCAGATCTGGGGGTAGATGGTGAGATACTCGTGGATTTCCTCGACATCGCCGTTCGGAAGGGTGGTGGTGTAAGAGAGGATTTCAGTGCCTGTTGGACCGCTGGGAGGAGGTGTGATCACGGCACCACCCCCGTTGCAGTTGGGACCGGGGCAGAAAGTGACGGTGCTGGACAAGGTGGTGGTTGTGGTCAGGGCAGTCGGACAGACGGAATAGTACACGGTAGTTGCAGCAGTGTCCGCAGGGTCATTGACGACTGTGGTTGTCTGCGCGTTGGCCGCGGCAATCAGGAGTGCCGCCAAAGGCATGTTGGTGCGCGTCGATCGCTTCATTTTTCAGGTCCGGGCAATATGCAGCGTATGATCTTTTCGTTGTAGAATTTGCTTACTACGGTTGAGCCAGGGGAGGAAGTTGAAAATCAATGTTCCAAAGGAGTGACTGGGAGGACAACAAAAGAGACACTGCCAAACGAGCGTGATGAGTCTCGGAGAAAGAAACGAGCCTGTCGAGGAGTAAAAGAAACCAAGAGGGAACTCTGTGCTGTTGCGCATGATATTTACCTTGGGCACAATCACCGTGCGGCGAGGGCAGCATGATCCACATAACGCGGCCTCTGGAATGCAAAACAACCAACTCAACAACAACCCACCTTATTTGCAGAGAAGGAGAGAATGTAGCGCACGTTCCATGACATTTCTCGAGACTTGGCGGTTGAAATTGCCAAATTCTTGCCGTCTGCACATGATATGACTCTGGTTGCCACAAGCACCGGGAGCAGCTGCAGAGGGGGCCTGGAATCATTCAAAGCTCAGAAATGTCCAACTTAACCCACTTCAGATTGTGCAGTCTGGATTCGGTCAATCATTTGAACGGCCACCTTAATAGGACAGACCAGAAATTGAAGGAGAGGGGGCACATGGGAGAGATGTTTCCTATCAATCGACATTTCAAACTCATCGCCCTCACCGAAGAGGACCCAACGAGAAGGAAACTTCCTACAAGGAAAAAAGTTGTTCTCCAGAGCCATCGAGCTTACAAAGAGCTCATGGCAACACGTCGCTGTAGAAAAGAACGAAACGACGGTCGTGGCTGGCTCTGTTGCTTTTTTTGATCTGAAGAGGAGAAAAGAAGAAAGAGATCAAAGGTGAAACTCGACACGAAGAATTTGTAGCGTGGTCCGTGCCAAGACATGGTCACGTGAACCCAGCCTTGTCTCCCTCTCAGCCTCAGTGACTTCCACGAGGCTTCGACTACTGAGCTATTCGACGGTGTCTCCTATCTCCTATGGAGCTCCTGCTCCTAGCTCGACTTCAATGGCACTTCAAACACTATCGCACCATTCCGCCCTTCGCGCAACTTCCTCCACCGTCCCAACCGCATCTCCTTGCCAGTGCCAGCCACGATGCACAGACCCTGACACTCGCCTTCCTTCTTGCCTCCAAATTCGTTGGTGATGAGTTTTCTTCGCTCGAACACTGCCAGAGAATTGACAAAGCCACGCACTGGGCGCTGTGGTGCATGCGCTGATGCAGCCGTCCTATCCTTGGCCGTATTAGTATCCCCGTTCACATGCCCGTTCCTCTGGTCTGACCCCCCATTGACGGCCCCATTTTGCAACTCCGAACCTTCCTCAACCCTTCCCACAGGTCCAAGAGGAGATAGCGCTTTTTTGTCATCGCTCAGTTTCCATGCACGGATCCAACCATCCCAACTCCCGCTCAATACCACATCAGTGCCAGGCACAGCCGCCAAAGCAGTGATAGCCCGGGGGATTGGTCTTCGCCTGTCATCTTTTTTCAATGCCTCGATAACCTTCGGATCTACTTCGGAGGTCACCTCTTCAAATGGAGGCGGCTCTTCCACACCATGTGCAATCTGAATGGTGAAAACAGCCTTTTTTTTGTGAATATTCCATAGACTGATAGTGCCTGCGTCAGAACCTGTCACAAAGTTCTGCGGCGGCAAGGCAACCACGCAATCCAGACTGCCAGCCTGGTACTCATCGTTTTTGGAACTGTCGCCCAGAAACTTGGTGAGAGATTCGTCCACAACCTTCCACCACAAGGCTTTTCGATCTCGAGCGCCAACTGTTACGCACTGATCCACGGACACGGCCGAGACATCGACAATATGGTCTTGATGACCGAACAATGTCTCCACGTACGCAAGACTATCCTCACCAGCCAAGCTGTATGTTTTCAAGGAGCGATCCATGCTTGCACTGAACAGCTGTTGACCAAAGCCGCCTCGACTCGCTGAGTTTGGTGCGAATGCAAGTCCCGTAACTCCATCTCTGTGCGTGGTGAATGTCTTCAATGGCCGCAGGTCTTCTGCTGACCAAATTATAAGTTTCTTGTCCGCTCCCCCCGTGGCCACGAATTTGCCGTCCGGTGAGGCTGCGACAGAAAGAATCCGTGCGGTATGGCCATGCTGCTGAGGCGCTGATGCCCTGATTTTGATGCCTCGAGCATACGCCAGTTGTTCCGGCCGCCGTCGGCGTGAAGCTGTTGATTTTTGCCCGTCTGAGGTGCTCGGTGGTTGAAGTTGCCATTTTATCAGGGTCTTGTCCTTACTCACGGTGTACACATAAGGTTGACAAACTGCAACGCCAGTAGTCGATTCCGTGTCCGCACGAAAAGCAGTGTGAGTAGCATTTGCAAAATCCAGATTCTGGGCAATCAGTCGATACTGTCTGCCTTTTGCCTCGTCAACGTCCTCTTTCAGTCGTTGTGCAATCAAGTCTCTGTCAAGATCTTCGGCATCAAACCCAGTTTCGTCTATCTCTTGCCTGATGTTATCCAAGTATCGTTGTGCAAGCCTGACTCGTCGCTCGGCCGCAGTCTCGTCTTCTTCGGAGGTAGCTTCTGACTGCTCGACATCGCTTTCTGGTTGGATCTCGTCTTCAGACTCGCTCCCAGATATTGATTCGTTTCGCTGTCGATCTTGATCCCGGGGTTGTTTGCCTTTCCGACGAAGGTTGTTGTCTGGCTGCTCTCGTGCTCGGTCCTCACGTTCGACCTCCCGCCTTTTCCTCGCCTTGCCCGGGGCAGGATTTTCTCGTTTTCTCTTCCTCTGTGATGCGGGAAGGGTGAAGAAGGAAGACATCTGGGCGTCTTTGCAGGTTGAATGCCACCAGTGTGGACTAGCAGTCAACTGCGGCGAGATGAATTTCTCCAAAAACTTTTTGAGATGCGGGCAAATCTGCAGTTTCCTAGCGCAGCCTCGTTGGAAAATTCCACTCGCCGCACCTTCCTCTTATAGAAGGGCCAGCCCAGCCTTGTGTCTTCAAGGCAGAGCTTCGCGTGCGTGTTCGAGCAATTGAACTCACACACCCACTTTCAGTCTACGATCAACTCACCGAAAACGACCTACTAGTCCTGAGTATCGCTCTGCAGACACAAAGATCTGAGCAGTGTTCATTCGAGGTCATCTGCCGTTACATACAAGCGATTTTACCACCTCAATAGTCCTAGTCAAAATGTAAGGCCTTGTTCCGTCCGGGCTGCAATCCAGCCAAGTATCTAACAGCAATTCTTTAGGGAAGTTCTCCTCGGTCTCACCGGCCGGGACTTCACCATCATTGCCGCCTCCAAAGCTGCCATGCGCGGCGCCACGATCCTCAAGTCCAGCGACGACAAGACCCGACAACTCAACAAACACACCCTTTTGGCCTTCTCTGGCGAAGCAGGCGACACTGTACAATTCGCAGAGTTCATCCAAGCAAATGTCGCTCTCTACTCTATGCGCAATGAGACGGATCTGGGTCCTTCCGCGGTGGCTAGCTTCGTGAGAGGAGAGTTGGCGCGGAGTTTGAGGAGCAGGAAACCATATACGGTGAACTTGTTACTGGGGGGTGTCGATCCGATTACGAGGGAGCCGAGTCTTTATTGGTTGGATTACCTTGCGAGTAGTGTGAAGGTGCCGTATGCGGCTCATGGATATGCTCAGTGAGTTGTTCCCCAGGAACTTTTGATCGTATGGATAATCCAGGACGACGTGATCGACTGACGGTGGATATGCAGGTATTACTGTCTCTCTATTCTTGACAAACACCACCACCCAGACATCTCCTTCGAACAGGGCATGAAGATTCTGCGCATGTGCACGGACGAACTACAGCGACGTCTACCGATCGATTTCAAGGGAATGACGGTGAAAGTGGTCAAGAAAGACGGCATCGTGGATATGGAGTATGATACTAGTAAACAGGTTCTAGCTGCTTAGAGGTGCAGAAGGGGAGAATCAAAGGGACACTCAATTGATTATGCCTTATGCATAGCGTCGGCGTAGAATGGGTTTTTGTCCAAGTGGCTCGAATGCAGAAAATGGGTTCCATTCATTCAGAGCACACGCATTGTACCACGTTCTACAGTAGAAATGTCTTGGTACCTCTTCAGATACACGTCTCTCCGGTCCGCAGACCAGACCCATCTCCCGGGTTTCCGTACCTGCGATGCTGAAATGGCGGTTGCCCGGAATGTCTATCTTCCCACGCAAATCCCCCCTTTCTTGCTAGACGCCATGCTAGAAGTTGTTCAGACACGTAATGACAGCCGCTGAAACTAAATCTTATCACAAAGAATAGCCCGTTATGCGTCCGACTTGCATCCCCGGATTATACCCTGGTCTTTCGAAAGGTTGCTGGTAGCCGGTCCTTCGCCCTGAAGCGCTGTTCCTAGGTATGTTGCTTCTCTGACGATGGCGATACTGTTGCCTGACAGGGCTGTTTCGTCTCTGGGCCCCCTCCATATTGGACTGATGGTTAGAGTCGTTTCGTCGGGCGCGTTGACTCTGCAAATGCTGTCTCCGTCGAGACGACGGCTGGGGCGGTCGTACATCTGATTCTTCGGACTCGGAGTGACTCTGATCGCCCTCAGTTTCCGAGTGCTGTGTATCGTCATCTTCATCTTCATCCTCGGGTTCTTCATCTCCATCCTCCTCCTGTCCCTCTTCTTCCTCACCCTCATCGTCATCGTCGTCATCGTCGTCACTCACGACACGTCGCCTCGCGATAGCCCGCAATGCTCTTGATCTTTCCAAGTCTGCTGGGGGCGAGGTAGTCTCGTGCTCAGAGGCTTCTGTCATTTCATCGTAGTTTGTCTCTGCGTCGGATGGTCCCCAAACTTCATTTCGCAGACGGTGAATGTAGTCCCCATATCTACCAAAGTGATCATGACCACTGTCTGCAGATGCTTGACTTTCAGCATCCGAGGCATCGTGATTCCGGGCATTGTGGTGCCTTGTATTCTCTGCCCATTGACGGTTGTACATGGTCATTGTGGACTCGCTGTTTGTGTCGTCATTGTCCTCGTCTAAGGAATTGTCGATGAAGTCATCCAAATCATCCTCCTCGCCATAGTCGTCCTCCTCGTCTGTTTCACTTAATGCGGGGGATATCTCGTGATGATGCCAGTTCAAGCTATGTCGACGCCTTAATCCGAAGCCCCATGGATCCTCGATTGCAGCGACCTCCAAGTCAGTCACGCTATCCGAGTCGAAATCGGACTCGAGCGGACCATTCGAATCATACATTTCATGGAAACCACAGTGCGGACATTCACCATCTTCAAGTTCCCAGTGACACTCGGGACACCGGAGGACATTGTCCTCGGGATCTAGAATTCCTTGACCCCAGCGGAGCTGGCCACGTATCGGTCTCACGAAAATACCTTTGAAAAGGCCAGGTCCAGTGCGATCTGCCGCGACCTGAGCTGCCTCCACGTCCTTGGCCAGCTGGTGTTCCTGTAAAGTCTCGTCTTCAGGTAGCAACTCGGCTCGACCAGTTAACATGTGGACCAGATCTCGAAGGATGTAATTAGGAGATGGTTCAGCCGTTATCCTGGCCCGGCAGTCTGGACAGTTTTTCTTGCTCCTCCTCCTCAGCGCCCCACCAAACCAGCTGGCAAGACACGAGTAGCAGTAGGTGTGACCGCACGAGAGGATGAACGGCTCGTACAAGGATCTCATGCAGATCTTGCACACAGAGAGACTGCGTATATCCTCAATATGCTTGAGAGAAGCGGTGAGGAGGGATCCGTTAGTGTCTGCCATCTCGGTTTGTGGCGACGCCATTGTCGTGAGAAGGATTTATGCTGAACTTTGAGCGGCGGCGCTCAACGGGTTTTGTGAAGGTGGGGAAACATGGGTTGGCGCGCGACACGCGTGTAAGGGGCGGCGAGTAAGGGCGGACGGCGGAGAGCGAGCCTCTTTGTAAAGTCGATTTTATGCAATCTGGCAAGAAGGCGTCTGCCAGCGCGTCCTTCAAAACATGCGCATGGTCAGGGTGAGTCGAGAGATGAATCGCACTGCAGTGGCACGAGTTGGCATCTCTGCAGCCTGTGGAACTGGGAAACTCTGATATCAAGGTCTTGGCGGCTGGTGCATCCAGAGAAGGTTTGCCGAGAGAATACCCCAAATCTTGAACTTGTTTGCGGTATTGCTACCTAGAGTCACAAGTTGGCCAGTTTTCTGGTCCTCGATCCTGCGGCCATGTCGAAGCCTATCTCCTTCGGCTTTGGCAAGCCAAAGCCCGCGGGAACCCCCCTCGCCGTAGGGACGGCTCCCCACAAACCCTCCGCCCTTTCGAACAGCCGGCCCTCACGAACCGCTCTCCGCCACGATTCGGACAACGAAGATAAAGAAGAGCCAAGGCACGAGTCAGTCTCTGGCTTCTCGTCCAATGGTGTTATTCTAAGTCAACCCTTACAGGAATCTCAAGTGAAAGTGATAGCGAATGCCGGCAATGCCGACTGGCGCAGGCATGGGCGAAGAAACATACTCCCTGCGGAAGTTCAAGCGCAACAGCAGGACGGTGGTGGCATTGTTATGATAGAGCGAGACGAGGTCAGCACGGCTAGTGGCCTGCAGTTCGTCAAAAAGAACGCGCAGGATAAAGATCAGACGAAGGGCAGTCAACAGCCACAGGAGGAACACCCCACTGAACAGCCCAAGCAGCTGACAGCGGATGAGGAAGCTTTGCAGGCACTGTTAGACGATGGTTCCGGCAAACCAAGGTCGAATGCTGTCATTTCAGTACAAGGAAACAGACCGCTCTCACCCCAAGACGAGACGCAAGACTTCCGAGACGATGTCGCTTCCAGGCCGGATTCAAGCACCCTCGAGGAATACGCCGCCATGCCTGTAGAGGAGTTTGGGATGGCCATGCTAAGAGGCATGGGCCAAAAACGCCGCGCCAATGGAGAGGTTATCGATCTTAATCCAAAAAATGACAGCAGCCCACGAAAACTGCGCAAGCAGGAAGGCTTTCTAGGAATTGGGGCAAAGGCAGCCCCTGGGTCAGATATCGAGTTAGGTGCGTGGGGAAAGGCTGACATGCGGAAGAATACGAAAGGACAAGGGTTCTTCACGCCACTGATGCGCGAGAACAAGGCCACTGGAGAACGCATTTCGGAGGACGAGTTCCAGAAACGAGTGAAAGAGTCGCGGAGTGCTAAACAAGATGAGGATTGGAAACAGCGCAGAGATCGCAATCTGGAGATTAGTGGTCGGGAGCGGCATCGAGACAAGGACCTGCACAGAAACGGAGATGATGACTACCGAGAGCAGATGAATTCATTCTCTCGCTCCAGCTCTTCCAGGCAGGATCGTGACGGACGTGAAGATTCTCGTTCGAGGCGGGACAGAGATGACCGAGACTATGAAAGCTCGCGATCAAGACGTGGTGAAGATAGGTCACAAGATCGAAGGCAAGACGGGGATGGTGGAGGCGACAACGATAGCGGACGCCGAGCCAAACATCGGGACCGCTATCGAGACGAAGACAGGTACGACTCCAGTTCGTCCCACCGAAGTCACAGAGACCGCGACCGGGACAGGGACAGGAATCGGGACAGAGACAAAGACAGAGACCGTGACAGAGATAGGTACAGGGAAAGGGAGAGCGATCGTCGCCACCGAGACAGATAATGTCGACTAGCCTAGGAAAGAAAATGTGGGACGAACAACCACTCGAAGCTTCAATGGACGGAAGAAGTCTGCGCCTCGAGGAACTATGAATGCCCATTTATGATCTTTTTCCCCTCCCATGCACAAGAAGAGGCGTGGTCATCATTCTTGGAAATCATACCATGACAATATCTCCATCCTGCGCCTCGTGCCCGTTGGCGAGTAGTAGCGACCCATTCAGTCCACCCGCAGCCGAGACGCCAGCAACCTCATCCATCTCCCGCAGCGTGTACTCAATCAGGTAGCTTTCGTCGACCAACTCCTCCATCCTCTTGTAATGCCTTTCCGTGTAGACCTCCAACGCTCTCAGGAGCTCCTTCATCCCACCACCCGCTCCGCTCCGCGTTTTCCCTCCTGCTGCTGTCGGCTCCATCCTGCCACTCGCAGCGCCTACTAGCTTCTTGTCCCTGGCCATCTCGACGAACACGTCCTTCGGGTACGAACGCAGCAGGCAATTGAGGATTCTCTGGGCGACGGGGGCTGTGCGGGCATTGGTGTTCCAGTCCCGTACGTGCTCCAGCAATTGCCAGAGTTGTGTCCTGTCCAGGGAGGCGAGGACGTCATCGACCGCCTTGGAGCCCATTATACTGCTGTTGCTGCGGTTATTGTCATCGTCGCCGTCGTGGTGGTCATCCTCGGTCCGCTCCTTCTGGGACTCGGACGAAGTGACCACATCCTCGAACACCCGCAGTAGTCGACCAGGGTGGCCCAGCGCCAAAGACAGGGTAATAGCCTCGCGGTAGTTTTTGCCGAAAATGTGGTTCTGGAGGAGTTGGTCTTGTTCGATCCGCTCGGTCGCGCGTTGGGACGCCAGTAGTGTGGTTTGTAGAGTGGTGTCACGCCAGAATGTCAAGGTTGCGTCGCCGGCGCCTGATATTAGCGAGTAAGGATAGGGCTGTTGAGGTTGTGACTTGTTGCTGTGCTTTTTGCTCGAAGAGGACGGTATACGCGGATACGAGTTTGGCGCGACCAGTGCCCAGACGCGATCGGTGTGGTTGTCGAGAGTCGTCAGGAGATGGTCCGAGTCTGCGGCGGCCGCTGAGTATGGGGACCAAATCTTGACGAGTGTGTCAGAGGATGCGGACGCTATTAAAGGTTGATTATTGGATCGGGCTTGAAAGGGCCGGGCATTATCTTCTCCAGCATCGTCATCATCTTGGGTCTCGGAATCAGTGGTGGGGGGAATCCAGACGACTTTCAACACCGAATTGCTGTGCCCTTCGAACGTTTGAAGACAGGTGTAGGTCGAAAGCGACCACACTTTGACTGTTCGGTCCCCTGATCCACTCACAAGCAGTCCGCGAGCGCCACTTGATCCCCCATCCGGGAGAGAGAGCGGAGGAGTCCCTGCGGGAGAGAAGCGGACAGACCAGACGCCTCGCTTGTGGCCGCGCAGCACCGCCGTCACCGAGCCGTCCTCCAGAGACCACACCTTGATAGTGCGGTCTTGAGACGCTGAAGCAAACAGTGGCGAGATGGGCGACACGTCCATGGCATTGATATCCTTTTCGTGCGCAACTCGAGTGAACAAGGCTTTGGTGCCAGTTTGTGGTTCTGTTGCTGACTGGTCATACTTCAGTTTCCCTGTGTCCCATCGTTTGATCGTCTTGTCTTGTGAACCCGTCAAGAGGAATGCTGGCGGGTGTAGTGCTGGATTCCTCAAAGCTGGGCCATCCGTCGGTGGGCTTCTGGGTAATGCGATGGCCCCCAAGGATTCTGCATGTCCTGCGAAAACGGCAAAGCACTCGTACGAGGATGAAGCAGGGTCTAATCGCCACAACCTTGCGGTATTGTCCTTTGCACCGGTTGCTACCCAGTAGCCTGACCAGTCGACATCCAAGCAGATGATGATGTCTTCATGACCCTCAAGCAACGCAACGTCGTTGCCGAAAGTCTCGACACCTTCTGGGGGCTTGGAGTTTGTTGTTTTCTCAGTATCTTGAATTGAAATCAATCTGAGGCTTTCCGTATTGGTGGCAAGTGCTAGCAGAGTCCTGTCGGGACCGACGCAGGCCATGTCAATGACTTCATCATAATTTCCAGAGATTGTCCGAAGCACCGGTAAAGACCCCAGTGACTCTGACGGTGGGAGACTGCGCAGGGCAGAAACGCTCTGCAACTTCATGGTTTGATCCCGGTGAATAGACAGAACCGCGTCGTCCTCGACCACAGGGATGATGGCTGTGATTGCATCATTTTCGAGCCCTGGTTTCTGCTTGGGAGTGACTTCGCGGCCCATGCTGACGTTCCAGATCCTGACTGCTCCATGTTCTCCTCCAGCGTAGCAGAATCCACCTCCCACAAGAAAACCGGCGGTTTCCAGCACTTCCAGAGCTGGAATGACTCTTTGCTGTTTCCAAGTCCGGCCATCCCAGAGAATGATTGTCCGGTCACGGCTTGCTGATAAAAGCAGTTGTTGCTCTTCGGAATATTCCAGGCTTCGCACGACACTGACGTGAGAGTCGAGGGTAGCGCTGGATTTTCGGGTGGCTAAATCCCATATGCGGATTTTCCCATCTTCTCCTCCAGATGCAAGGTAGATAGATCGAGATGGAGATGGATCGTCGACTTCCATCTGATCATCTCCGCGACTCTTTCGCTTGCGGCTCGTCTTTATATTTGATGGGCCGGTTGACTGTGATTGGAAGAAGTGAAGAGCAGAGACGACACCGCCATGGCCATGAAATGTATGCGAAACATAACCTCCTCTGAGATCCCATACCTTCACCGTGCCCTCGGCACCTCCCGTCGCCAACAATGATCCCGTGGCATCAATAGCCGATGACACCACCGGAGTGGTATGCGGTTTCAAGGTGCGCGTGAGCTCCGCGGTTATCGTGTTTGATCCTTCTAGATGTTTGAGTGAGAATATCCGCAGAGAAAGCGACCGCGAAGCAATGACCAAATGGTATAAATCTGGAGCCAGACACAGACTTGTCACAGCTTCTCCATCCCCTTCGATACGACAGAGCACCTTTCCAGTCTGTACACTGACAATCAAGACGTCCTCATCAACGCAGGTGGCGATGAAGGATCCGCTGGCATTGTGCGACACATCGCCGCCTGTGAAAATCGGCTCGATAGTTTTGGCAGCCTCAAAGGTTGTTTTGTGGTTGATTTTGGTAGCCATGGTCGCCAATTGCTTACATCCTTGAAGTTACACCATGAATCGAAACATTCTCGGGGAACGTGTATTGTGGCGACAGTGGACACATCAATTAATGGGACATCAAGGCTGGGTCTGTTGAGATGCTTTTGAAATTTCATGGGAAAAAAGTTCACAGATCAAACTTCAGCCAATTGCGTGTGGCGAACATTTTAAGGTTTGCGCTAGTGCTCGACTGCTCAGCCTTGTCGCCACAACCTCAGCCTCGTCCAGCCTCGTCCAAGCGTTTCAGCCTGATAGCAATACGTCAGGCAGTTCAAGCAAACATTTTTTCCAGCCAGCCTCATTATCATCACAGCTGGAATGCAAACATAAAGCAAATCAACTATGCTTTGGATATATATATATATCTAGCGGCCTAGGGATCAAAGATCCGTCGGTGTCTGGGGCCGGTGCTGCTAAGCGGCAGAAGGCAAGAGGTCTCCCTGATGGTAAGTCACCGCCAGAGAGAGCCAGACGGTCTTCTAACCTATGGTTCATTGCAGGCGTGCTGAGCTGGAACACAACGCAGGGCAACTCACTGCCCGAACTGCTCTCCGGAGTTCCACAAATGTTCCAAGGGTGACGGGTGATTGTCCCATTCGACGATGCGTGCCTTCAGGCTGTCTGTGGAAAAGACTGTGGGTTGCAAAGGAAGAAGTCCTAACTGATCCGTTGCAAACAAGATGGCCTACTGTTGTAACTTTTCTCCCACGTGATGAGAGCGTGAATGTTCGTCTTCACCAAGAATATTCACTATGGGTCAGGCAGTGATCAATGGGCAGCGTGAATATGCCACGCGCTGGTGCGCCAGCAAGATTTTTATTGTCGCTCAAATATCCTGCCGTATCATTCATTCAGTGCACAGACAAGCTCCTTTCATCTGTTCTACGAAGATCGTTACAATGGCCCAGCCATTGTCCACACAGCATGCCGCTGCCCTCTGCGCCGGGGTTGACGCGGTAATCAGTCACCTTCTCAACACCCTTGAACACGACTTCAGCCTTCAACACCCACGCCTTGCTTACATAGCCGGGGTGAATGCCTACCTGGAGAAGATGCTCGATGTTGATCTTCAAGACGACATCGAGCGTGTGCAATTCGAAAACGCTCTCCGCCTGTGCCTCCCAAGGTCTCCTCAGGGAGAACCATACTCCATGATCATCAAACGCCAGTTTCTCCTCGCTGGTCTCTCCTCCGACATCCTCCTTTACAACGCCCACTGGGCGCAACAGTATCAGGCCCGAAATCTTGCCGACCCCGCCCCAACCGCATCCCTTGGTATCATGTCTACCAAGTCATCTATCCCAGAGACTCGAAACGCCCTAATGAGCTACCGTCAGAGGGTGTACGCTGAGGCAACCAGAGATGCTTCTGAAGGAGAGGAAAGGCATCATTTTGTTACTGGACAAGAGATGGTGATGCAGACAGACGTCTGCATCAATAAGTGGATTGAGTTTGTGGAGGCATCTGGAGGCAACGCGTGGGAAGACACAGCAGGGGTCAACGAAGATGTCGACAATGATCAGGAGGAAGGTACAGAGCACACCAACAATTCTGCCAACAGCGATGTCGACGATGAGGACGTCGCATCCCAGGACCGTAACTGGGAGAGAAGGGCCAATGGACGCTATCATTGCACCATTTGTGTCAGCCATGGGGGCATCGTACACTGGAGCTCCCTCAAGCGCCACATGGCAGAGAAGCACGGGCTCGATATGTGAAGGATCTGGTGAACAAATGAGGGGTCTGAAGGATTGAAGACGAGGAGCTGCCATGGCCACAACACCGTCAACACCAACGTCCACGATGAGGTCGCCGTCTTCTAGGACTGCAATTAGGAGGAAGGGTCAATGGACGCTTTTACTGCACGGTCTGCATCAGCCATGGGGGCATTGTACACTGGAGGCGCTCAGCCAGATAAGCAAAGTGGGCGAGGCTTTATCCCACATTGCCCGCCACATCTACTACTGGGTCAACTACACCTAGGTACCGCCCGACAACGCGTCGGGCGACAGAGCGTCCACTGACATACTCGAACTCATCGCGCGTGGCTATATGGCCCCCGTCTATCTTCCTCCCTCGAACCCCCATCCTACGGTCGCATCCCCCAGTCAGGCCCACGTGGCACGGGTCAGAGAGATGGACTCCCTCAAGCGTCACATGGAAGAGAAGCACCATCTCGACATCTAAAGGTCGGGTGAACAAATGAGCTTCTGAAGGATTGAACACGAGGAGCTGTCATGCCCATAACACCGTCAACACTGACGTCGAAGATGGGGTCGCCGCCTTTCAAGACCGCGATTGGGAGGAACAAGATGATGGTCGCTACTACTGCACCACCTGCATCGGGCATGGGGGCATTGTACACTGGAGCTCACTCAAGTGCCACATGCAAGGAAAAGCACGGGCTCAATATCTGATGGATCGGGTGGGCAAATGGGGATTCTGAAGGAGATCGAAGACGAGAAACTGTCACGGCGATGACACCATGTTGATACCAGTGGCATACCCAGGTTTTTCATTCCAGTCTTGTCTTCTTGCCCAGTACCCTTGGTAGATGTTCATCCCTTACTAACCCGTCAACATGGAATGAAACCGCTCTCGACCTGCAAGAAACTGCCCGTCATCCAAGTGGCAGCGTCACCGGCCAGCCTTTGCAACATCTTCTGGTGTTCAGAGATGCAGCCAGGGGCCTTGTTGGAAACGCATTTCGTTCGTTTCATTTTTCTCTGGAAAGGGTCTGACCATCGCCGTGGGCCGGAAAGCCTGGGCAGACCGCATTCACATGGATTTGATGAGGGAGCATGGTTTACAGCTACTTGACAAGTGAGGTTGGACACACTGCTCCTCTGGTGACACGAGGCAGAACAGCATCATGTCCTAGGAGTATGCGGCTGTGCTCAGGGGCTGCCGCTACACTGAATTTCAAGACCGAAACTATCGAATGCATCTTTGTATGGACATTAGAGAGCACACCCATCTTAGAGGGAGGTCTATTGAATTTCTTGTCGTCGAGAGTACCCGGATTCACTCCTCGTACCCGTCTCTTCTCCCAGGACAGGGGTGTTTATAACGCCTTGGCCAGCGCAGACACATCAGCGACGCCCTTGAGCGCCAACGCCGCATCGCTGGCCTTCTTGGCCCCCTCGGCGCCCAGCACGGGGGTGACCTGGTCGATGAATTTGTCCTGCAATTGCGCCTCCGTCATGGGCACCTCGAGGCTGCCGATGGCGTGCTTGACGTGTTTCGTGAGCGTCGTGCCGTTGTCCAACTCGACGACAATCTCGGCCTCGTCGGCGCCCAGGCCCGCGTCCGCTGTGGCGTCGATCCTGTCGCGGACTGACACGATCTCGGTGCTCGTGACCACCTTGTCCTCGTACTGCGCGGGGCCGGCCTTTCCCAGCACCAACCCCACCGCGCCGCCGTGGTAGACGCTGAACTTGGCCTGCAGGCCGTCCTGGGGCGTCTTCTTGCCCGTCAGCTCCAGCACCAGCGGGTGGACTCTGCATTTGACACTGGTGATCTGCGTGGCCGCGAGCCCCCGCTGTGCCATGTCGCGGTGCAGCTGGATGCAAGCGTCGATGATCGGGTGCACGACGATGCCGCAGGGGAAGGGCTTGAACGAGTTCTTGGCCGTCTCCCACACGGTGCCCAGCGTTGCCATCACATCGTCCAGTTGGTTACTTGCGCTCACCACGTTCACCCAGCCGCGCTTCGCCTCCAGGGCCTGCGTGGACGATGTGTACCCCTTGGACGCGAGCACCGCGGCCATGAGCCCGTTCTGCGCCGACCGCCCCACGTGGAACGACTTTGTGTCGGAGCCGAACATCTCGCGCAGCCCCGTCACCTGTGTGGCGGCGATGCCGATGGCGTGCGCCATCTGCTCGGTCGTGAGGTTGAGCAGTTTGCCGACCGCGACGGCGGCGCCGATCGAGCCGGTCGTCGAGGTGATGTGCCTGTAGCAAAGGCGGTCGGTCAGTTTTGGAGCTTCCTTTCTCAATTGCTGTCGACATGATTTCCGACAAGTTCTTTTTCTATAAGAAAAGCGAAGAGGAAGAAGAAGAAGAAGAAGAAGAAGAAGAAGAAGAAAAAAGAGCTAACCAGCCGATGTCATAATGCTTAGGCCACACAGCCAACCCGACTTTACACTCTGCCTCGATGCCGGCCACCAGGGCGAGAACGAACTCGTCCCCGCCGACGGGTTTGCCCAACGCCTCGGCCTGCGCAAGCAGTGCACTCGCCACGGGCCCCGTGGGGTGGATGATGGTCTCGAGATGCGTGTCGTCGTAGTCGTGGACGTGCGAGGCAATCCCGTTGATCAGGGCCGCGTGCGACGCATCCGCCTTGCCGCTGTCCACGGCGCCCGTGTGCGCGTGACCCAGGATGGTCGAGGTGGGCTTGCCAAAGAAAGGCGCCAGGGCCGTCAGCGCCGTCGTGGTGGTCGGGTGATGCGAGCCGCCCAGCGCGCAGCCCGTCCAGTTGTAGAAGCTACGCACCGCTGCCTGGGTGACGGACGCGGGCAGGTCGCTGAGTTGGAGAGACGTGGTCCACGCCGCGAGGCGAAGGGTTGCCATCGCCAGGTGTTGTAGTGGTTCCTTTCTTCCTCCCAAGTTTCTGTCCTTATGGGGATCCCTGGAGATCTCTCTCACAAATACCCACTATCCGTCTTTTTCTGCTTCTGATCTGTGCGCCCGCGCAGTTTGTTTTGTAAACAATATCATGAAAAAGATGTCAATTCAATCATTCAGTCAGCCAGCCAACTATACGTCACGTATATCATATATATCCTCCGTACACCTGTCCTCACCGGCAAATGATCCATTGAGTTTTCAGTAGGCTTTCCCCACGGGCATTGTCCGCTCCGCTGCAACGGTGATGCTGGAGGTGGATGTGGATGAACGTTTGTACGGCGTCATTAGCCGGTCGCCGCTCAATCGGTGATGCCCCTCATGGGGACCTGGGGCCGATATCGCAAGAGTACGCACCACTAACACCACTATTATTATTACTCGGTACTTCCCCAACAGTGGTACAATCCTCGTGGGGAGGCGGCAATGAGTGGGGGGAGAGAGACAGACACACACAGGGACTTAGCTTGAGAGGATACACCTCTACACGGCTGATGGCTGATGGCTAAGTCTTCTCTGGGTAAGTAATAGCCACCTATGCTTTCACAGACGCCAACATGGATGAACGTGAGACTTGAGGATTTAACCCAATAACCACTGATCATGGAGCAGGAAGACAGAAGGTAAAGGACAGGTACTCGATGACTCCTCCAGAATTACTTTTACCGGCCAGGCCTGACTATTTACCTGAGCAAATCCAAGTACAACTCTTACCACGCACGTATATATATAATATGCTCCGAACTGTGCTTCATCCCTTACCTTTTTCGTTCACGAAAGGGAGCGAGGCCGCTCTACTCGGGCACGTAACGGATGCCCGGCCGAGCACGGGAGAGCCTCGTGGGAGCCACGGCGGAATACATACGGAGGAGCGCGCCCGAGTACTGGACGAGCCGTAGGGAGCTCGTCTAATACCCGTTCTCGGAAGCTAGTTCGGGCTTTGGGGGCCCTTTAGGCCTCGACTAGCTATGAGCATAATTACCATTATACTCAGCGGCGAGTCTTGACCTCTCCAAAGTGCGTTTCCGTTTCTGGACCTGAGCAACTCGCCACTTGACCTGAGCCCTGACTAAGCAAATTTCTGAGGTGCGGCTGCGCGATCCTGAGCAGGGCTTGATCGAGGCTGGAGTGTGGGAGTTCAGCACGCCTTTCGAGGCGGCAGGACTTGACGCAGAGGGCAGGAGGATGATGAACGAATTCTAGACACAGAACAGGCAGAGAAGAAGCAGACTTTAAATGCAAAGTTGCCATCCTCCAGCAATGTAATGGAATTCAATACCCAAAAGGAGCCTCAAGGTCACAGGTTAATGCTAGTGATCGTTGGCGAGGATTTGGGAGCAATCGCCATGGTCATGGCGTCGATAGCCAAGGCATCCGACGGGGTTTCGCAGCAGAGTTGAAAGCCGTCGCTGTAATCAAACGCACCTCAATCTTTAGAGACGGTCCAGCTCAATGCTCAGATTGCATGCTGCGTCGCTCGCAAGCCGTTTTAGTCCGAGTACACATTGGCCCTTGTACAAATTTGGAACTTGATATATCATGCTCCAGACCAGCAGGACGTTGGCTTTTATCTCCCTCGAGATCTGCCCTGCTCTTGACTCATATGTGCCGACT
This sequence comes from Fonsecaea multimorphosa CBS 102226, assembly GCF_000836435.1. Classification (NCBI taxonomy): domain Eukaryota; kingdom Fungi; phylum Ascomycota; class Eurotiomycetes; order Chaetothyriales; family Herpotrichiellaceae; genus Fonsecaea; species Fonsecaea multimorphosa. The sequence goes on from NW_015971646.1 coordinate 433,570, forward strand.
GAAATCCTGTAATCACCCACTTGGGCCGTCACGGCCAATCGGGGTATGTATAGAGCATGTTCTGCAGTCGCTCAATACCCGAATCCGGCCCGTCCGTCATAAAGTCCTCGAAAGAGAAGCCCAGACTGGAGGCGGCCTGGTCAAAGGCGTCATCCGTGAGCATGGTGGATAGCTCCGTGCTGCCCGTTCCAGCTCCCCCCGGTGCCAGCAAGCTGTTCGAGCCTGTGGATGAAGCTGGCCAGATGGAGGGATCGGCAATGGCGTGACCGGGCAAATCTGCATCCCCAGCGCGTTGGGACCTTTCCACGGTGCTGCTCGTTTGCCCAACCACCAAGTCGTCCATTGGGCGCGGGTTGGGCGACCCGTGACTTTCGACTGGTGACGACACAGGATCTGGTGGGTTGTCGTATTTCGTGGGGAATCGACCACGCGACAGAAAGAAATCCAATGTTTGGCTCATCTGGATGTACTTCTGTGGGTCAGAGGTCACAATATCGATGCCGCCCCCTCTCTTTGCAGGAGCCGACATCCCAAGAATGCGGTCAAACTCTTTGTGCCCTGTTGCATTGTTTTCGGATCTGGTTTGTGCCGTTGACGGCGAAGTTACGTCCTCTAAATCCATGTGACCTACTAGTTTCGACATATTGTTGAGAGCCCTATCTGTACCTTCGTATCTCAACTGAAGCGCTCGGAGAAAATCTTGGTAGATATTGGTTCCAGGGCTGCGGATGGTTTTTTGCTTGTTTGTATGGCTGCTCAGATCCAGGTTGTAGCATATTGAGGGCAGGGCTAGGAAAGCCACCCTGAAGTGGGCGTTAGTGCAATTCACTTTAGGGAGCATCTCAAAACCTACATACTAACGGGAGAGTAAGTTATCATGCCGGCATCTATAATCGCCCGCAAGCTCCGCGCAATGCCGCGTAGGGCATCCTGAAGTTCGTTTTTTGTCTGTAGTCGTTCAAAGTTGTATTGCGCAGGCTTGTTCAGTGTAAGCATGATACGATAATTGCACAAAGCGGCTTTTGCAGAACTGGAGCGCGATTAGTTCTTAAGTGTCGGTGGCACATAAAGGATTCTGTCTTACTGGAAGTAGATGGTGAGAAGATTCGTGTAGAGAGTGACAACACCAAAGATTTTGTCGTGTTGGTCATGTGGCCCGATGTTGCTGGCTACTCCGTCATACCATTCATTCAGCTCCTCTGTATAGGTGTAAATGCGCTTCAGAAGATCAAGACGATCTCCAGATGCTTGGGCGCCATTAGCGGGATACAACATCTGAAGGATGTTGGTGAGGACAGCACAGAGTTTGCATAGGGCCGACAGAGATTGTAGTAGCTTCATCTTGGCTGGGACGCTGCGCACGAATGATCGGCCGATTTCGCTCTTCAAGTCGTCTTCTGTCAACGGTGGCCATACTTCGTCGAAACATGACGACAAAATAGATATGGGCCTGCGAAGCCCCAGTGACATAGTTCTTTCTCGGATTATACAACTCCACCAGACCCGTTTTAGCTGATTGTGTCTCGCGAAGTCTGGACCTGCATACGCAGAGTATCGATCTGCGCCGTCCATTTTGGCAAGCTGAGTGGCTATGCGCAGCCAGTAGGTATTGATCTGTGGCTGGTTGAGTGGTACGTGGAATGTCATCAGTAATGCCCCTTGAGCTTTCGCCAGGTCGCTTCTCTCAGTATCGAAATCATACAAGGCCTATGAAGACATAAGTCATGTGAGCGAATGAGGAGGGACAACTTATAACCTACCTTGACGCGGCGATAGTAGACCGAGCGTGCCTCGCGTACACTCCGGAAGCCTAGATCCTGAATCGTCGACAAGGATACAAACTTTGGTCCAAATCAGCACCTTCTTTGAGCACGACCCTACGAAATACGAATACTGGCACAGACTCAGAAGAATGAATCATAACGCAGGGTAGGTGGGAATAGGCAGAGACTCACGCTGCACGCTCCTAGCATCATTGCTTGAAAGACAAACAAAGAAACGCGAGCAGTGTGGTGAGAACCCGATTGACTGCTCAGATATGTCTCCCAGAAATTTCCCTCATCGATCATTGGTAAATGTGGATGGAGATAAAGAAAGTATGCCTGAACGAGTTCATCAAGGCAATTCTGCTGAGGTAGTTGGAAACAGCCAATGTGATCGAGATACTCGAAATCTTCAGTCGGTATCCGGGAGACGAAATCAGTGTCCAGGAAGGGGTAGGCCGCCGCAATTATACATTCTCTCGAATTCGATGGTCTTTCGAAGTTTTGTACTGCATCAGTCCCATGGTTAGGCGTTTGCGGAGAGCTTGTTGAATCCTCAGAAGCCAAATATCTAGCTTGAAACGTCGGAAGTTGAGGGATGTCGGCTTGTGGAGTGGCGGCTGATGGCGGAATATCCCTCATACATGCCATGTTCGGCGCTGTTGGAAGTGCTTCATCCGACGTCGGCTCTGGAAGAAGCTGCCATCTCTCTTCCCCTAAGTGACCGAACTGTGATGATCCTTCGAGCACGCGGACACTCAATGATCCCGCAGGTCGTTGCTGTCCACTGCCTACATTTACTTCATCTTGGAGCGTGTTTCCATTCTGCGTAGCAAAACCATCGTGGTGCAGACCTTGGTTGCTGAGCTGCACAGGGTGTGGCGACGTTTCGCTTGATATCCGACTATATGTGATCAAAATCCCAGAGTCATTATGCACATGGAAGGGGAAAATAACTCACTGCTTTCTCGATCTCCTTGGAATAGCGCATGGCTGTATGTCAACCTTGCAGTTCGTACAAGGCACTCCGGTCTGTGTGACATCGCAGCGGACCTTTCGAATGCGGCAGTTAAGACAAGCTCTAGAGCTCCGTTTCCGTCTTTGAACGGGAGAGGTGATATTCGAAGCACTCCAGCCAGGTTCGCCACTACCCGTGTCCTGAATCGATGCCATCAGGACGATAATCCTGCACTCGGGTCTCCGTAAGAGGATAGCAGCATCGCAGCTGGGCAGTTGCTGCGCGCTCTGATGTATGCTTCCTTGGAAACACTCGAGGGTCAAGTCCAAAAAGAGATGGATATGACTCGTTCGTATGCCAAGTCAGAATCCCGAGTTTGCGGAGACTGGAGAAGCCTGGTCAAGTAGGGCATGCAGCGGTGGGTGGCGGATGCTTGAATGGTTCGACCCCTCAACCTTAAGGAGCATGGTTTACGTGTAACATTATCCCCAGACTGTTGCCCTAACCCTATTGGGAAGGTTAGCCGATCCGACCTACATTAGGCAGGTTAGGCGAGTAACACTACGGCACTTATTACCACCTAGTCTCTCCACCTTCGATAGTTACTAGTTAGACAATCAATTAATTCAGTTAATTCTATAGGTTATGAGCGCCTTTTATTACTTACGTAAAGCGTTTATAGAGGTTATTAAGTCTTGAGAATCGCGGATCTTCGAGATAGTAACTCTACCTTAGTTAGTTATAGCTATAGCGCCGCTATAAGTTTAGCCACTCCTCCGTCGCTCGCTTAATACCCGCGAGGTCCCTTAAGAAGTAGCCCGGTTAGTAGGTTAAGACTAACGTTTCCTAGCTTATTTAAGGTATTAATTAGCTAGTAATTAGCTATTAGTAATTAAGCACTTATTAGGCTATTAAAAAGCTTAAAAATCGTTAGCTATTACTACGGTTTTAGTAGCGCCACTACCCTACTATTAGGCCCGTATTTCTCTCTATCTATACCTCGCTTATCCCTTATCTCGTACGATAGTTAGCTACTAGCTAAAGAGGTGGATTTTAAGAGATAGGAATATAAATAAACGCACTAAAAGATAGGGGAGAATTACTAAAATAATAAAAATAGTAGGAAGCTAATCCTATAAGGAAAATCGAACTATTCGATATAGATTTCTTTATACTATATAGCTCTACGCTTAGAGGAGTACTATACTATCGCTATTATAAAGGATAAAGTCGAGGACCTTAAGAGCTTAGATTTAGAGATATAATTACTTATAATATCTATCTAGTTATCCTTAAGATATTCTCGACCTAAAGATAGTTTTTCTACGGATATCCTTACTACTAATAAGGACCTCTAGCTAGGTAAAGAAATATCTAAGTTTAAGAAGTAGTAGATATAAGATAAGAAGACTAAAAGAGTTATCTATAATCTCTATATACCGTATATCTAACCGTTAATTATTAATAAAAAGACCGCGAAGGATATACTTAAAAAGCTTAAGATATTCTATAAGTAATAAGGCCTTATAGCTATCTATCGCTAGACTATCTTAATTAATAGTTATAATCTTAAATAGTTTAAAAGTCTTAAGGAGTATATTAATAAGATTCGCGCTAATAGAATAAGTTTCGAAATACTAAAGTATTCGCTTAATAATAATTTCTAGATATTAATATTTCTACGCGATCTTAATAATAGTTATAAATTAATAGTATTATAGCTATTATAAAAGATAATTAATACTATTATCTTTAATAATACGGTTTAATAAGTCTTTTAATTCGATATACGGAAGCGTAATTAGTCTACTAGTGAAGGTAATAGTAATTAGGCTAATATTTTTAAGACTTAAGACTAGAGTAAGAATTAACGTAAGGATAAGTCTAAGAATAGAGATATTAACGCGGAAAAGAATAAAAATAAGAGATTTAAGTATAGAATTTATAAGACTAATAATTATAATTAGAAGTATTATTCTACTAATCTAGATTATATTATCGACGATTAATAAAGTAGTCGTAAAGGTAAGGATAAAGAGAAGAGATCTAATAAGGATAATACCGCTAATATTAACGTTTTCTTTAGCGATCTATTCTCTAATATTATTAATCTTCTTAAGGGTCTTACGATACGAGATTAAACCGATAGAAGAGCTAATATAAAGTCTATCTATTTCTATTTTATTAATTTAATTACTATCGCGATAGTAACTAAGGAATAAGACTTTCTAATTAATAGTAATATAAATTACTATATAATCTATTCGCGTACTAATTTTATTAATTTTAGACTAGGATCGATAATAGCGAGGTTAGTAGATTATAATACTATAGAGATAGAAGATTATAGCGATATTATTATTAATTACTATCTAGATATTAGGAAAGTTTCTATCCGTTTTAATAACGTTTAGTACTTTCTAGATTTAAATATTAATTTACTTAGTATTTACGCCTTAAAAGAATAAAGAATAGTAACTATCCTAGAATAGACTTATAACTTACCCGTTACTAGACTTTATAAGGATAGTAAACGAATCGCTAACGTAGTTAAATCTAGTCGTCGTTATCTCCTAGGTACTATAGACGAGGTATTATCTTTAGTAACTATCTACGCGGAGAATTCGGTCTCGACTCTATTAATAAAGGATAGCGATATAGCTAAGCTATAGTATTATAGAATAGATTATCTATCGATTAATTACCTTAAGAAGTTAAGGAGTATAGCGACTAGCGTTTCCTTTATAGATTTATTTAGTAAATCCTACGAGGATTATATTATTACTAACTAATCTCGAACTCCTAGGTAAGGATAGACTAGTAGTAAAGCTACGCGGATTAACGAGCTTATCTATAGCGATTTAGTAGGGCTAATTAAGCTATTAATTTACGGTAATCGGTACGTATTAACTATTATAAATAACTATTCGCGCCGCGTTATCCTATTCTTCCTAAAGACTAAATCTAAGGCCGTATAATAGATATAGTATTTCGTTTAATATATAGCTATTACTAGTAATCTAGTTATTATAGTTCGTATTAATAATAGGGGAGAATATAAAGATTCTACTCTTATTAAATATCTTAAGGATTATAATATTTATTAGGAGCGAACGATTCTATATAGCTCTAAATCTAATAGTGTTTCTAAACGTCTTAATCGTACCTTATTTAGTAAGATAAGAACTATATTAAAGGACTCAAAGCTACTATAATTCCTATAGAAAAACGTTTTATAAACCGCTATCTATTTATATAATAGAAGCCCTAATAGATCTATTAGTATAATACTATTCGAACGCTACTATAGCGAGAAACCTAATCTAGACTATCTATAAATCGTTAGATCGCGCGCGTTTATATATATTCCTAAAGAGCGCCGTTAAGGTAAGTTTATAGATAGATCGCGCCTATATATAATAGTAAGTTACGGCGGTTCGACTACGATTTATTAGGTATATAATCTTAAATCGCGTAAGGTTATTCGCGCTAGAGACGTAGTCTTTAACGAGGATAATTATAACTATCTCGCGCCGTTAGAGATTAATAAGAAATTCGATATAGATAAAGATATCTAGGATATACTATTAGTTAATTATAGTAATTATTTACGTAAAGAACCGCTAGATCTACTATAGGTTATAATACTAATTAAATAGCCTATTTAGGAGTAATAAGATATAATTATTAAGCTTCTTACGCGTTTATCGTTACTAATTATACTACTTAAGGTTATAGTCCTACCGATCGGTTCTACGCTATCTATATCTCCTATATAATCTTAGACTACGCCTTCTATATCCGGTCTATCTACGCCGTAGATTCCTTAATCTAGATAAAGTAAGAGAGCTATAAAGCTATCGCTTAAAGCGCGAGAGAATACTATAAATCTTATATAGGAATACCTAAATATTATCGCTATTATAGAGTATAAGATTATTACTTATAGTTAGGTAATAAAAGGATCTAATTATAATCGCTAGAAGTATATAATTAAATAGTAGTATTAGACTTATATTAATAACGATATCTAGATAGTAATAGATAAGTAATCTAGTATAAATATCTTAATAAGCTATTAAGTACTTATTAAGAAGCTAGATCGCTTAAAGACTCGCTAAATAATCTATAGAAATAAATAGATTCGCGATATCGATTATAACGATATCTATATATCTATAGCCCGCTCTAGATCGATTAGATTATTCCTTATTATTATCTACGTTAAGGACTTATATTATATATAACTAGATATTATTAACGCGTTTCTAAACTCTTATCTTATTAAGACTATTTATATATAGTATTTCACTAGATTCGGCGAGAATAGTATCTATTATAAGCTTATTAAAGCGCTATTTAGTCTCTATTAATTACCGCGTAAATAGTAGTTAAATATCTCTTATAAATTAGTTATAATAGGGTTTAGGCGTTACTAGAGCGATTAATCGGTATTCGTTAACTAGAATAGAGTAGTTATTATTTTATACGTAGATAATTTAGTCTTATTCTCTAATAATAGAAAGATAATCGAGTATATAAAAGCTAAGCTATTAAGTACTTATAAGTTAAGAGACTTTAGAGATTTATAGACGTTTATTAGTATTTAGATTCTACGTATATAATCTAAGATCTTTATCTATTAAAAGGACTACTACTAGTCTATTCTAGAGCGTTTTAGCTACCTAGAAAGTCGCCCTATAAGAATCCTATTTAATAATAAGGTCGTTCTCGTACCGCGCGAGGATTAATATAGATAGGCGGATCTTAAGCGTTTCTAGGAGATAAATAGTTCTATAGCCTAGCTAACTAATCAAACTAGGCTAGATATCGCTTATACTTATTCTAAGATTATATAGTTTAACGCGAATCCTTCTAAGATTATAATTTAATATATAAACTATCTATATAAATATCTAGCTAGGATAAGTTCCTAGGATATTCTATACTATCGTAATAATAGAAAGGGCGAGATTAATAGCTTTACGGATAGTAATTAGGGCGATAAATATAATATTAATAGTAAGTTAACTTTAGGCTATCTATTTACGCTTAGAAACGGACTAATTACGTAGTTATCTAGGAAATAATAAATAATCGTAATATCGTCTATAGAGGCCGAATATATCGATTAGTGTAACGCTATTAAGGAGATAGTTTATCTAAGATAATTTATATAGGAATTAAGTCGCGGATAGGAAGATATAATATAGATATTTACTAATAACTAAGTTATAATAGTAATAGCTTAGACGTCTAGCGCTTATAGTAGAACTCGTTATATTAAATTCTAGTACTATTATACGCGAGAAAAGGTCGAAGATAGAATAGTAGCGTTCTTATTTATATCTACTGCTAAAATAGCTATAAATAGGCTTACTAAGCCGCTTATTCTAGGAGTATTTAAGGTATTTAGACGGATAATCGGTATAATAGCGCTAGAGTAAGTATTAACTACGGAACGAGATTGATAGATTTATAGTATAATAGCGCCAATCTATAGTGGTAGGAGTAATAATCTTATAGCTATCTAGTATAAGAGTGTACTTTATAAGGCGCCGTATAAGAGTGTGCTTTATATTGCCTATACGCCTAGCCGCGGCACGAAAGCGTCCTTTGTAAGGCGTTTACCTAGCGACACGGAAGTGTCCTTTATAAGGCGCCGTATAAGAGTGTACTTTGTAAAGGCTATAGTTACGTGGGTTGTAAAGGCTATAGTGGCTATCAAGACCTCGAAGGGTTAACGTTGATTAGCGACTAATTAGATCGCAGCGTTTGGCGTTTAGTTCTAGCTAATTAGATCGCGAGGATTGGTTAGCTAAATGGGTTATTGAAAGGTTATAGGTTATGTTAATAAAAGTTGTGTTTTAACGGCGTTTAAAACCCTTGAAAATGGCACTGCCTAGTAAGTTTAGCTAGTACTGTAATCGGCGCTGGTAGGACAGTGCCTAGTGTGGGGGGGTGTTACCCTAACCCTATTAGGAAGGTTAGCCGATCCGACCTGTATTAGGCAGGTTAGGCGAGTGACACTGCGGCACTTATTGCCACCTAGTCTCTCCACCTTCGATAGTTGCTAGTTAGACAATCAATCAATTCAGTTGGTTCTACATAGACGAGGGCCAGCTGAGTTACCTAGCTAGTGGGTTATTTGTGGCTTTCTAGCCCCAATGCAGGGTCCTGGTCTAAGTTCGGAGGGATATTGCCAGCAAAAACTATTCCCGCGAACGGCCTGGAATCCTCCTTCCAATGCATTCAAGGGCGGTCAGCATTCCGATCACACATTGTCTCTAGTCTCCGAACTCGGCCACGACAGGAACATAGTAGAAAATCGAGAAAAGAATGGCAGGGCGTCGGAAGCAGGTCGAGATCACTGAGAGTAATCTTTGGTTGTATATGCATCGAAGGAAACATAAATCCCAAAGCAAAGAATGTCCTTGGCTCTTTGAACCCGAGCAGACCACTAATGGACATGATCAGGCCGGAGTCTGCTGAGCCTACTGTGGGGGAGATAAATACGGGACCGAGGGCTCTCCAGACGCTTTTCGATCTAGACCCCCTTGATGCGGAGGTGGGCTGATCAACACCACAACCGAGATATACCGAAAATTGCCGTGACGGGTGGCCAAGTTGTGTCTCGGCTAGGAAATGACTTGAATTCGATGCAGGCCGAGAAACCCCTACACGTTCAGAGACCATCCACTCGGTTTTTACTGCACAAAATGGGCGATCTCTTGGTGGTCCAATCCTTTAAGTCCTATGTCATGTATGCCCAAAACAAAATGTGGACGATCACATTTCTGGTTCAGAGCACAGGTAAGGTGGTCGCCCTCGATATCTGAACCCATCTACCCCGGACGTGGTGACCCCGGATCCCTTGGACACTCTTGCCCTAGCCCGCTCGTTCCTCTTCTCCCCAGTTCAAAACCATTCCCAGCACGACTTCTGCTTTTCATCACCACTCGCTCCGCGTATGACACGGCCGCCCGTTTGCTCCGCCTATGGCAAGCCGTATTGATGGAAACACAACTGGCAATATCAGCGACTAGCTGTGTCCGCGATACCGATCCCCCAGCAAGACTACTTGGGCTGAATATGACGCGCCATAGATTGAAACGCGCCGGCGCAGCCTGCCTGCTCTGTCGAGGACGAAAAGTTCGGTGTGATGCCACGCAGAATGATGTCCCGTGCACCAACTGTAAGCTGGACGGCACAAACTGTGTCGTAAGGTCTAGGGTAAAGAAGCTGTGTGTGACCTAACGTCCCCAGGATACATGAATGTCAACAATCGGGTTGATTGACTTGTGATGTGTAATACAGTGATGCCCACCAGCACAAAATCGACCTTGCTTCTTGCGACGTACACCCTGCACGCACTCGACCACCGAAGGCCTTCGGACTAGAACAGTCGACGACTTTGGGGCTGAGTTCCGACAATCCAGATTGGAAGCTACCAGATACACCGCAAACAACATTACAATCAGGAGGCGAATTGACCGCATCTCTTCTTGACCCCATGGCGTCGTTCCACAGTATACAGAACAACTACCCCCTTCTTGGTCGACGAGGGGACCTAACCCTTTGCGCCGCGGATGTCATGTATTCATATTATCCATTTCTCTCAGGAGACGCTGTTGCCCTAACCCTATTGGGAAGGTTAGCCGATTCGACCTGCATTAGGCAGGTTAGGCGAGTGACACTGCGGCACTTATTGCCACCTAGTCTCTCCACCTTCAATAGTTGCTAGTTAGACAATCAATCAATTCAGTTGGTTCTACACAGACCACCGCTTCCCTTGCCCCACCGCTTTCCTGGGCCTCAATTGCGAACGGGACCAGCGCGACTCAAGCCTCAACAAGAAACCCCGCTCCGACAATGTACCCACAATTGACGAAAGAACCCCAGTGCTGCTACAGTTCATCAATGACGACCGCTGTGTGTGTGGAGCGATCGAAACGGTAGTCCACGTGCTGGCGGACTGCCCGAGGCTCTGGCAAGCAAGACAAGAATTACGAGCCCAGGTAGGTGGTGCCCTTAGGTGCATCGCAACCATACTCGGAGGAACTCCTCGGAACGAGTAAGGTAAGGCAGACAATAGTGGAAACAAACGGAAAATCATCAATACAGTATTAGATTTCGCGGAAGTATACGGAAGGTTCAAATCACGAGCGCCGCCAGTGAGACTAAAGGATAATAATAGGCCCTAACGAGGCTGAAAGATCGCGCATGTATTATGGTGCCATACTAAATAGGGGTTGAAGAGTAATCTATAGCAGTAGTAGCCCGGCATATCACTCCCACGCAGAGAGAGAGGACAGGGTCAATGATATCAACTCAACTCAACTCGACTGTACGATGCTTACTCACAATACTGTAGTAGACTCTCCGAAGACTGATGTGGTAGGTTATTAGTCGGCAAGGTGTTGAAGGGATGGAATTGATGGACAGCTGGGGATAGACTGAGACGTGAAGACGATGTCGGAGGCTGTACCAGATGGGAAGCATCACCTGCACCACTGGTGACCGAACTATTTGGCGTATATCTGCTTGACCTCTTGCTCAAAGATGGGTCAGAATAACTGGATTGGACTCGTGTTTCCTGCTCAGGAACCCGCTTGGAATGCTCCTGTCCGGTTGGTCTTTTGTGGTCTCGCGCTGGCTCCGCCTGGCGGACACGTTGCATTACATGAGAGCGGATTGCAGAACGTTGGTCTCCTTTGCTAATCCGTCTTTGGCTTATAGAGACTAGATCCTCGGCCTGATTCACAAATGTGAACTTTACAGAAGGAGACTGCACTTGATTCTTGTTCCAGGACCCCTTAGCTGCGTCTAGCAATCGATGATCTGCCGGTTAGTTATGTAAGTGTCGAGAATTAGAGTCGCAATGTAGGTAGATTCGCACCTGCGCTACCTGAGCACATAGGCATTTTCCCAGATCACTCGAGCGGCAGGTGTCTGGCAGATAGCCCTCCTTGCATAGGTAATGGACGCGCCTCAGGATATTGTCTCAATCTGGTATGTGCGGCCAGGGCAACCCAGCCGCTGTCTCAAAGTGTCTCGGTCAGTGTTGTGATTCAGAGGTCATAAGTCTATGGATGCGTATTCAAAGGAAAAAGCAGGCAACTTACGGGAGCAGGGTATATACTGAGCTATGAAGTCTCAGTTCTCGGATTTAGCCTACGACTTAGGATGGAGTCCCCGAAAACATAGAAGAACTAACCTGAGCACGCCGCTTCCTGTTACACTCTAGGCTTGTCAAGGGCTAGCGAAGCTGGTGGAACCTCTTCTAGTACTGATGAGGAAACGGTGACCGTTTTTCAGATTCCCGAGCCAATGGCCGTATCACACGATCGGACTTAGCACAGACATTATTCGGGTCAAGATTCTGCCCCTGCCATGTGGCGGCACGGAGGATGTAGGGCACCACTCTGTTACAGTCGTCGACAGCGCTCTGCCTCTGGCGATGATTCAGAAAACGGGCTGGAGAAGTTTAATGTGCACTTGGACCTTGCGTCTTGCCAAGACTTGGGCGTAGGTAGCTGACTGCCGGACACGTACATTCTCTCTCGCTTCTTGCGCCTGAAGATTAACTTGGTAACCTGTAACAGAAGGTATTCGCTCACTGTGCTATCACATTTTGTTGAAATTTTCTTGGCTGCTCATGAACCCCCAAAATACTGGACTAAAGAGTTTTCAAGAAGCTGGATCTGACGTCAAGAGGAGGTGCACTGGATCTTTCTTAACGTTCCTGCTCTGGTTCTAAGGCCCGATTAAGACCATCTCCGAAGAGTTGAGAACTGCCCGGGTCGAAGGAGGAGTGGTAACGATCGAGGAAGGAGAAGCTTTAGCAAACTTTGAGTACGGACATCGGCGGAAGATTGTGTGAGAGATGTCGTAGTTTGAGATGAGTAGGGAGGCTGTATGAACAACGAGTCTGCGTCCGTCTGGACAGTACTCGCCTTTAGACATAATGTTACAGACAACTGTACCCAGGCAAAGGATCAATTGCCCGCTCCCCATCCTACGACTTCTACCTCTCAATCTTCTTGCCTACTGCTCTCAGCATATTCTCGCCATCGACTAACACACACCAGCCCTCGGGGCCTAACGCCCCCTTCTTAAACTCTCCCACGGCTAACTCGAAGTTTTCCTTAGTGTACTTTAGGTCCTAGTCCTCGAAACTACCCGACTATAACTAAACGACCTTCACTCCGGCTAACTTTACCTCCTCTAGAACCTTCCTCGTGACTATAGACGGGGTGAGAAACAATAATATAGTCTAGGACGGGTGAGATATCGTCGAGACCGTCGGTATAGTGTTGTATAATTTCGAGGGTAGCTATATCGAGGGTTGACTGGGGTTGATCGGTGTCACCGGTAACGCGTGTATATAGTACTAGGTTAGTATCCCGTATCCGAACTTGCTCTTGTCTTGACTCGCCCCGACGACGGCAAAGTGCTATAGGTGAAGAATCTCTTGGCGGCGGCTTCCATCATGGTGAGGCTGATTCAGAAAAGCACGTCATGGGCGGTCCTCGGCAAAGAGACGCCCGGATGTCTGACGGCGGGAATAGCACTCTAACAGCCCTGCTCCTCCGCACATCTTCACCGAGTCTGACCCATTTCTCTCGCCGAGATAATAATTAATCAATCATATGGGACATCCCCTCTGTTCGAATTAAACCAACACACTTTGTGAACTTCTGCGTCGAAGCTCTCAACGGCTCCTCGGATTCACTGAGTGACACGCTGCGATTCTCCGGGTGCTCTTTCCGATAATAATTCCCGACATAATATCGCCTAGTGCTCACCAGTGACTTGCACTGCTCAAAAAGCGGCGCCACTACTATGGATTCGCTTCGTATGCTTTCAGACAATGGAATTGACACAATCAGTGCTCTCTACCTGGAGATCCGGATGGTGAACGGTAGGGTCAATCAAAGTCTGGAATTTTTCCACAGCCTTACACGCAATAACTGACTAGAGGGGGAAATCTTTAGGCCTGTGGATCAAGAAGCGATTTGAGCTTTCCCGTCAGTGTGTTGAAGGCTGTTCGATGATGCCCAACCAAGACGACAACACCACCACCTGGGCTTTGGAGATGATGCACCGCTGCGAGCCACGGCTCCTGGTGCTGCGAGAACTGAGGAGCATGGTCCCCGCGTTAGTCCAATGTACCAACAACAGCTGGTTTCGCACCATCAACAGGAACGCAAATTCCTCATACTTGTGTCTCTTCGACGGCGCGCAGTTGGAGCTCAATTTCTCGTCCATGACCACGCCAGAGTTCGGCTTCTGCTTCCCGAGAAGATCCTTTGTTGCCGAGCGTGAACGCCTCGACGTCAATGCCATGCTCCAGCAGCAGCCTGCCACCACCACCACCGATTGGGCCGGCTGGAAGCGGCGTGAACCCTCAGACTCGGATCGCTTGCGGGTCAACAAGAACGGCTGGGAAATCTTGTACTTTGTGCAACCCCCCAAGGGCGAGGTTGACATTACAGTCAGCGAACTCCGCGCAGAACTATGCCACACGCTTCAGATCGAGACGGGGCGGGTTCTGTTCGGCGCGGGTCCTTTCCAATGGGGCCCGGACTTTGAAGAGGATGGGTTAGGCTTGTATACTACGTACTTTGACACCGCCATCGATACGGGGGCGCGACAGATGAAGACAGTAAGGGGGGCAGCCCTGATCGACGTGATTGAGATTTCGATGCAAGCTCATTCAACCTGAAGAGCGTACGACCTTATTTCAGCCAACGCTATGCGATACCATATGAGGGCCTGGGTTGCGCGGCAAACAGCCGACCCTTCGTCTGACTTGACGTGCTATACCTACAAATTCGCTTCGCGTCTTCACCCCGGGTATTACGGTTTAGCATCCGCCACCTCGATCGTGTTCCCATATCAACGACCAGCCTTCCAGGGGATTCATATCCTGCCAGTCATTGAAAATATTGAAGTTAACGCCCGGATCCTGATCGCCGTTGAGGCAGGTGTCGAGGAAGTCCAACCCCATTCGGAGATCGGAGTCGTCGATTTCAGATATCGGGCTGTGCATTCTGGATGCAATGCGCGACTGCAGGCGTGACAGCCCCAGCTCCCTTCTCCGCCTGTCGGCAGAGAGCTTCAACGCTTTGAAGTCGTCGTCGGCGAGCTTTTTGAACATGGAGTGTGCCCAGGATGCCATCTTCCAATAGTTCTTCATGTCCTCGACCGCTTGAAGACCCTTGGAGTACTTCTGTTTCGCAGATTGAGGCTCCAAGGTGTTCGGGGAAGTGGTCACAATTTCTTCTGCAATGCTGAGCAATGCGTGGAAACAGGACGTGTTTCTGTTCATTCAAAACCCTCTTAGCCTCCACTTATGGCCATCACCTCTCAACAATACTTACACATGTGACGGTGCATAACGCAGGAGGCCCTGCGCTAAAAGATTGTCGAGCATCTCAATGATGTTCCCGGCCGATTGTAGGATATTAGCTCGAATCTGCCTCAGACTATTACCTAGTTCGGGGCGTTCCCTGTTGAGCTCTGCATCAGACGAGATACACTCGCGGTCGCCATCGGCCAGGCGGTCAATATCGGCCTTTTGCAGGGCCACAAGTGCTCGTTCGTAGCGTCGGTAATATAGTATTACTACTCTCTCGTGATAAAGGAACAGAAATATGGGGAAAATGTTGCCTCTGTTCCAGGTTGTGGGATCGTCGACCGAAAAGTTATCTTCCATCATTCCAGGGGTGCAGAAATTTTCCCTGGACACAATGTCCTTCATACTCTCGAGAGTCACAATGGAGTGAGAAGGATCTGCGGCATCTCGGAGAGATAGAAGCATCTTCTCAACTGTACGCGGACTTTCAGCGAAAACACCAATGGCGCCTGATGACTGGTGCTTACCTCTCATGGTGAGCTCCGTCAGTTTTAGGCACACATGGCCGTGACTTGGGTGTGGCCTGGGGAATTCAGTTGTGCTGAGGAGCCCAGAAACAACGGCGATTTGATGGTCTTCATTATCCCTAAAGTCCGCCGCGGAGAGAGGTTCCAGATCACAATCCTTGAGATTGAGAAGGAACGGCAGGCCAAGGGCAACAGCAATGGTATGTTCTCGGCACTAGAGGAGAGATCCGTCAGAAAATCGAGTCCAAAAAGCGCATCTTTTTCTCCAAGCTCACTTACAAAGAGCGTCCAAAAAGTTCTCCGCCAGACAAGTTCTTGTGCTGGAGCCAGGTCTATCGTTTTAACCCCAAGTTTGTTCATTCCCATTGACAACGCAAGATTCACAGCACAGCCGACCCAGAAACGCATGTCTTTCTCTTCGGTATATTCCATCCACCAAAAGGTCATCAAAATCAGAGCCTGCACAACAAACATGTGATCCTGCTCGCAGTCGTGAAAGTATAAGATTTTGGCACGGCGGAAAAAGTAGACTTTTGCCTCCAGAACCGAGTTGAACCCGGCTTCGAGCAGAAGTGGTGGATCGGCAAAGTGACAAGCGGTGAAGAGGATTGCATGGAATAACAGTGGAGAGCTTGGCCTGTTCATGTACATGGCCTCATAAAGCTGCAGCACGGTTTGTCTGTCGAAGATTGGCATCAAAGGATAACACGACTCGATGAAGATGACGAGGAGTCTCTCGGTGACTGAGCGTTGCGGAAAGCTGAACACTTTCTTGATGCTGTACAGATAGAATTGATCCTCTTTCGGCAGGTGGGCAAGTAGATTGCAATGGGCGTCGCAAGAAGCATGTAGCCACGGGGCCTTACCCTGAGGGCGGTGAGCTCTTGGGGCGTTGAAGCGATGGAAATAGGTGCGATCAATCCCGGAATATCTCTGTTCGACAGCATCCACCGACACCTCAGTGTGGCCTTCCAAATGGGGGAGCATGGAGTGAGCCATGGGCTCGCCTCGGAACTTGACGAATTTGTACACCGGTTTGTCGATTCGTCCCATTGATGAGCAATCCAGGGAAGATCCCTTCTCTGACCAAATATTTGCTGTGTTGTCCGAGTTCTCTATCATCCGCGCCCACACGTCTTCATCCCCCGTCGCCGCGGGTTGCTTTGCATTTTGCGCCGACAAGGACCCGGCCTCTCCACCGGGACCTGAGTCCGGCAGTCGGCTGGAAGAAGTTTCTTGCATGGTTTGCTGTCCAAGGGTATTCATTTCTGATCCGTTGATTTCCGTGAATGCCTCTACGGAAGGCCGCACATTCATCTGGGAGGCGGCCTCAACATCGCTGTGAATTGGCGGCAGAGGCGTTTCGATGCGTGGCGAGGTCGTGGGAAGACTCACTGCTGTGCAAGCACGGTCTCCAGCCGTACAGCTTGAACAAGGATGTCGTGCTGGTAGATCGCATCGAATCTTGCGGGTGCGACACTCAGAACATGCCTGACAAGTTCGCCGACGCTTCGAGCGGGGCCCGGCAGTTTTGGGAGCTGGGTGATCCATGTCGAGGCAGGATGCGAGTTCATCTGTCTACCAAAAAGGTATTGTTGAGATTGAGTCTGATTCCAACTGATTTCTTGAGGTCGTTAATTGTACCCAAATGGTCACAGGTCTGGGCTGTGCAAAGTGGGCAGGCGTGGCAGGGCAGGTTCGGCTGTTCGGGTAAGTGGCAAGCAGTAATTAATACCAGGTAATTACCCCGCAGTCTAGGTACCTACTAGGTAGGTATTGGCCTAATTGAGTCCCGGAGCTGCCATGCCCTTCTCGGTCGCCACCCGCCCACGGGGCCGCCCTCACCTGGGTCTTTCACCCAGCTAACGCTCTGGGGGTTGGCGCCCCCGGCTTTGCTTCTTTCCCCACACGTAGGCTTTGCTGCTCGCGAACTGGGGAGTACATGAAGTACCTCCTGTCGCAAGATCACCCACTCTGTTTCCGTTGGGGACCGTCTTATACTGGGGGCCATTGCTGCCGACGACCATGTCCGCCACGAAGATTTGCCTGATCACCAGTCTCCCTCGAGGTTGCTGATGTCACCAACAAGCAAAGCCAGTGCCTTGCGAACGGCAAAGCGTCACGTATGCAGTGTTTGCTTGAGGTGCTTCAAGCGGGCTGAGCATCTGACCCGCCATCTTCGGCGTCGTAGGTCGCACCCATGTTCTCTGCAGCTCGCCTACTGACACCTCACGTTGTGACCATAGACACGAATATAAAGCCTTTTCAATGCAGGCTGTGTTCGCTTTGCTTCTCGCGGAAGGAGCTTCATGATCGGCATCAGCGAAGGGTTCATCCAGCCGAAAATGGCAGCATCCAGGCGCCGCTCATTGTCGCCTCTTTGGGGGCACCCTCACCCGGAAACCTCCCCTCAAACGCCCAAGGACTGTTGGGGACAGGAGGCGCTCAGAATGAAAACAGTCTGCGAGTGACACCAAGCTCTCCCGAACGACGACAGCCCTTGAGTCAGCCATCGCCTTCGGCAGGAAGAGGGTCTAACCTCTTGACCCAATCCGCTTCTCTTCCAGCATCTCAGTTGCCACAGTCGTCCCTTCGGGACAGAAATGTCGATCGCGATGCCAACGGTCCCCGAGCAGGCCAGATGGCCTCCAATCTGCACTCCTGGAGCGAGCGAGGATACGAGAACAGAGTTGTATCAGCGGCGGGCACCGTGTGCGGCGAAGATTCCTCAGACGCCTTCGTCAACACGGTTGAGACTGACCTGCTTGCGGCGACCCAGACTATCTCCTCAGCCCCGGAGGCCGGCAGGAATCAAAGTCCGTACGCCCAGACGAGCAACGATTCATTCCCTTTGCCCGTGGACACCACCGCGTTGAATTCGTCTGTTGCGTCCGGTTCAACTGCGCCATGCGCTGTCTACGACTCAACCCAATCTGGTCAGGAAGCCTTCCCTGGTCAGCGGCCGGCTTGGATCGCCAGCCTTCTCACTCAGCAATCTGATACGGGTTCGCCTTCTGACTGTCTGAGCGTGGCATGTCGAATGAGATCAATTATTCTGAGCAGCATAAAATCAGTATGGCTTGAACTGACCTTCTACTGACAGGTCGACTTACTAATTTGACTCATTACAGGCTCAGGCAACCGACTTATCAGTGACCCAACAAAGCCTTTACCTTCCCGACCACGCCGTTCTGGCTGCATATTATGCAAAATTCTTCACCGTGTTTGACGGAGCGATGCCTTTTTTGCATCGAGAACTACTTCAGCAAAGCATTCCAGGTATGCCTCCAAGTGTCCCCGATGACTGACAACTGACCCGCCAGCTCTGCATCTCGCCGTCCTCGGGGCCGGCGCAATTTACTCCGAAGATCGATGGTTCGGTGATATCATGCTAAAAGCCTCTAGAAAGATAGCATTGCACGAAGTACGTTTCTCACTAAATTCTCTCGGTTTTACGTGGTATGTTGCTGAAATGTGGTAGCTGAAGGTCAAAGATTCGGAAACCGTCACACTCGGACTACTTAACGCTTTACTCATCAACATTGTCTCTGGCCGTCCGATCTCTGGCGATCAAACGCCTAGTGCCTTTGTAGGAAGCTTACACAGTCTTCTGTGGTTAGCCGCACGTGTTGAAAATCGGGTTACAAGCTTCAGCTTTCGTGCTCCAGGTATAAATCAAAGATGGCAAGATTTTATCTACTCTGAAGCAACCACGAGGTATCTGTCTTCGAGCGCTTGTTTTCACCGTCTCTGACGTCTGAGTCTAGGACAATGCTATCGGTTCTTGTAACGGTAGTGATGTGGTCGTCGGTGTTGGGGTTGCCTCGAGACATGACGACCGATTTCTTCGATCGTGTAAGATTACCGTCTCCTGACGCACTCTGGAGAGCAAATTCGGCCGAGGAGTGGGATAATTTACCAGGGGACCGGAGTCAGCCGTCTCTTTTGCAAGCAAAACTCGATGCCACATTTGCCGGCAAGTCTCACAGGTGTGGGTCGTTTCCCGCTCTCTGCCTCATCGCCGGCGTCTCACTCAGTGCCAGCGATATGAGAAGGAGCTGTTCAATGTCTCCCGAAGACCTCACAGACTTGCTCGGATGCGCTACTCACGCATGGGCTGCCGGCTACATGCCGGACAGGGCAGAAGCATCGCAGGCAGGTATACTGTCTCTAACGATTTGCGACTATCTCCGACTATCTCCGACCGTCGATATTCCC
The DNA here is from genome assembly GCF_000836435.1 of Fonsecaea multimorphosa CBS 102226. Lineage (NCBI taxonomy): Eukaryota > Fungi > Ascomycota > Eurotiomycetes > Chaetothyriales > Herpotrichiellaceae > Fonsecaea > Fonsecaea multimorphosa. The sequence continues at coordinate 453,397 of NW_015971646.1, forward strand.
GCCATCATGTCATGTTTTGTTGGTTGTGACTTTGGGGCCATGCGGCAGAAATGCTGCCAAGCTAACCTTCGCACTGCTGGACACGAGGCCCTGCGGGCGCTCCGTCGCTGGATTTCCATTCTAACCAGGCAATTCCGTATGATTATGTTGCCGTCCGGTAAGTGCTGCTTTTTTGTTTGAGGGAGTCTAGTCTTTAACACGTACCCTCTAGCCGTACTGGTGACAGAGCACGCCGTGTCCCTCGTCGACTCTGGTGGAATATATGACGACAATGCAACGCAGGTCATGAAGGTTCTCGCTGAACTTGGTCTTCCGAGCTCCACGAGACCACGGCCTTTCCAAGTATGGAGCGCGTTGCGCGATTTCATTGGCAACGATTCAAGTAAGGCTGTGATGATCTGCGTTGAACCCATTCGCAGCAGTTTCTAATGCAAATAACAGCTATAGACGTCTTGCGTTCATGCATGGATGCCTACGCCACTTATCTGGAGGGTTCTGCCTGAGAAACAGCTCCATCAGCGTGGCATTTCTTCCCACTGATCGCGAGTTGCAAAGAGCCCAGGAATAATAAATTCCCTAGAGGGAATTCACACAGCATAGCACACCTGGTTTCACACCATGTTTCGAAATTGGAAGATTGTGTTTATTGGACAAACCAGTAGTAGCCTCTGGATTTAGATAGCTTTTCAAACAGATGGAGGCACTGAAGCATCATATCTGAATTATCTGAGCAGGGCATCTCCATCGTGTGAGAACACTATCTGTGTGCTGGGCCTTCAGACGTCCCCAATCGGCTTTGCAATAAGCCTCGTAGCAGCGGACTATTGCAAGGACACGGAACTTGTAGCCGTCATCGTAGCCATACAACGTCCTTTCTGACTACCTAGGCGCACTACCGAAGCTGAAGGACACGATTGCTTACGTTGCCTCGGGGTCGCTCAGCCTTGTGACAAAGTGATGCCTTAACTCCGTTACCCCACACGGGCATGACGCTTGTTCGGAGTTACGGTGCTCAGTACTGTATTCGGCTCTTGGCCAAAGACCCACGGTTGAACCCGTCAACAACGTCCGAGCCAATAGTATCGAAGTGGCCTTGGGGTAGGTACCTAGGTACTATGGTCACACTCGCCTGTTTCTCCGTGGCCCGAGCCTTGGTGGGTCGCGCTGGTTGTGGCATGCTCAGGGCTCGGCTGCATGGCTTGACCGGAATTCCTAAGATTGGTGTGCAACATTGATCTTGAGGGCGGAGAGCTTTTACACTTTTGTTAGGGATGCACGTTTAGAATGCCTGTGCAAGATCTCTAGTGATGGTGCTGAACGATCTTGATCCGTCGTAACGACACGCCGATCAAGCTCTTCCAAAAAAAATTTTTCCCTTCTAATTGGGATAACCAACCCAGAGCTCGCCGAAGCCTTGGTGACACTTGACTGCTCTCCATCTATCAGAATGCCTCCGCCGAGACCCATGCTGGAGCTGGACGGAGTTGCACTTGCAGATACAAGTAGAGATTCGGCATTGATTGTCTTTACACCTTGTCGAGTTATGCGCGGAAAGCTCTCTGGCATTGGGTTCCTCTTGGTCATCTATCTACAGCTTACCCGATGCGCGAGCTCTAGTCTTTTCCAGGGCCATCGCCTGTCGTATCACCAAGTCGGTCAAGATCTCATCACTGCCGCCCCCGACGACCATGACTCTGACGTCCCTGGAAATCTGCTCCACTCGACCTCCTACACCACCCCTCGAATATCCCAATCCTCCGAGGATCTGCTGCGCTTCGCGAACGCAAAGTTCGAGTGCCCGGGCACTGTGGACCTTGATTCGCGCAAAGTCACCCCCCATGGTCGTGTCCAGAGCACCAGGAACAACACTGGCGTGGTACAGCAGAGTTTCCAACTGCGCCTGAATTGACTCGATCAGCATCGACATGTTCCCCAACTTGAAGCGAATTATTTGGTTCGATAAAAGAGGCTTGCCAAAGGTTTCACGACGTCGGGCGTAAGAGTATGCGTCCTCAAAGCAGAGACGCGACAACCTCAAGGATTGCACTGCAATCACAAAGCGCTCGTGATTGAAGTCTTTCAGGAAAGTCAGCGTAACCAAATTTTGCCCAAAACAAGGAAGACTAACTGGAAAGGACCATGCGAAATCCTTTTCCCAAACCCTCGGAGCCTCCGAGGAGATTTTCTCTCGGCACCTTAACGTCGTCCAACTCGACGAATGTGCTACCGCTGGCTGAAACCCCAGAGTTATGAAGGCGTCGACAGGTCACTCCCTCTGCTGCGAGAGAGATTATCAGGGCCGAAAGATCTCCAGTTCCTCTGGCTGCTTCACACCCGGTTCGAACAGCAGCGACCATGTAGTCACACCACAGGCCGTTGGTAATCCATTTCTTGAAGCCGTTGACGATGAAAAATTGGCCATCATCACTCAAAGTGGCGGTGGTCTTGATGCCCGACACGTCACTACCCGCTGCGGTGAAAAAAGGTTACAATATTGCTCCTCAACAGACCACCGTCCGACATCGCGAGAGGGACAGACTTACCGTCAGGTTCCGTAATGCCCAAGCACGCTCTCAAGTGACCGCGCAAGAATTTCGGGAGCAATCGGTCTTTTTGTTCCTTTGTGCCAAAATTGATGATCGGCGGAACCCCGATGGTGTTCCCGCCGTTCAGGGCCCATAGAGCTCCCATATAGCCCACTCTGGATAGCTCGTCGTGCATGATGAAGTCGTGAAATAGGTCCCATTTGTGGGCAGGAATACCCATAGGCAATGTCTGCGCTTCGTATTGTCCGAATGCACCAAGATACTCAGCCGCCACAGGGTAGATCGAAGCTGCAACAAAGCCCAGTCGGGCATGACGTTCGAAAACCTCCTTTGGCACACCCCCCGCTGCTTCCCACTCTTCAGCATATGGGATCAGGTTTTCTTCCACATACTGCCGGATATATTGTCGTAATTGCCGGTGGCTTTCGTTGTAGAAAGGAGAGGTATTGGGAGACTGGTACCAGGCTGGTTCGGCGTACGGGATTGTAGAACCAAAGCGCTCCATCTTTTGGGAAGACTCTTTTTTGGTTTTTGCAAAGACCAGCCAGTTGCGATCAAGTGAATAAGCGGATCTCCTTTCTCGGTGGGTATTTAATATTCTCGCTGAACAGAGATAGGGATCCAAAATTCCGTACAAATATTTATCTCGGGCATGGCTCCCCTGCTACACTTAAAATTCAAAAGTTCGCCCTCGGCCGTGAAGACAAAGGTTTTGCTACAGAGGCTTGCAGACGCGCCTTTCGGAGATTAGGTAGGTCTTGATATGGTGGGCCCCGAATCGAACGGAAGGGATTGAAGTCGGAAGCATCAGTATCATTACCCCAAGTCTCACATGGGTGCCCATAAATGCATCGCACTTGCGAGGTACATGATTGAACCGAGGCTTGTGTTGATCTTTGCAGTGGTTATGTCTGCAACTATGAGATATGGAGACTATGGGGCCTACTGGGCGCTCAATCTCTAAATAGCAGTAAAGAGGCACCCTCACTGCCACCTCGTCCAAGTCAGACTCTCCACGTCTCCAGCAATGGCGCCCCGTCCCCTCACCGGAAGCTATGCACCTCTCACGGCAGAGGGGAATCTATCATTGTCGCAATTCATGACACAATTCAATCCTGACAATGTCGCCTCTGACAAGGTCGTCCACGTGGATACAATCATGAACAAGGCCATAACCTACGGAGCCCTACGAGAAGAAGCCGCCAAGTGTGCTTGGGGTTTGAAAAACTTAGGCTTGCAGAAGGGGAAGCTGGTCCTAGCCATCGCGCCAAACTCGACAGATTTCGTTCTGCTCGCACACGCAACATGGTGGGCAGGGGCATGCTTCTCGCCAGTCAATCCTTCATCGACCGGCAAAGAACTTGCCCACTTTCTGAACCTCACAAAGCCTGCCATTGTCGCAGTATATCCCGCCTGCCTGGCGGCTCTCCGAGAAGCCATAAAGTTGACTAGAATGACGCCAACCATCATTACTCTGATCTCAAGATCAGGGGCCTTACCGCTTTTCCCGGACGACATTGCTGGACGTACCAGAGATGAAGTGGCTGCCGTCTACAGCCTCACCAGTGATAGGCTGAGTGCCAGAACAACTGCAGCTGTGGTCTGCTTCTCATCGGGTACCACTGGAAAGGTCAAAGGTGTGCAATTGTCACACTATAACCTCATTTCCAATGTTTTACAGATGAGATGCTCTCTCCCGAGTCTAGCGAATTCCTCGCAGCGTGAGGTCTTCTTCGCACCGTATTGCCACATCTACGGCATGTCATGTGTCGTGGTGCAGGCCATGTGGCTAGGTGCCTTTGCCTGCGCCATACACGCATTCAATCTCGATGTGTTTTGCGCAAAAATGGCAGAATTCAGAGCCACCTGGGCGCACGTTGTGCCTCCGGTTGCTGTCATGTTGGCAGCATCTGACATACCCATGAAGTATGATCTGTCTGCCCTGCAACGTATCGTGGTGGCTGCGGCACCTACAAAGAAGTCCCTTCAGACTCAGCTCAAAGCCCGATTTTCGCAGTCAGTGAAGGTCTTGCAAGGTTACGGACTCACGGAATGCTCGCCAAGTGTCCTCCATCAGCACGAATCCGACGAGGACGATATCGGGACAGTCGGGAAAGTCTTATCGGGTACACAAGTTCGACTGGTCGACCCTGTCTCGAAGGAAGACGTTGCACCTGGGCAAGAAGGGGAACTTTGGGTGCAGGGGCCGCAGGTGATGATGGGCTATTTAGGTGATTCCGAAGCTACGGCCGGAACATTTTCAGGTGGCTGGTTAAGAACTGGTGATATCATGAGAGTCGACGACAAGGGGAACTTCTGGGTCGTTGATCGCTTGAAGGAGCTAATCAAATATAAAGGGTTCCAGGTCGCCCCGTCTGAGCTCGAGGATATATTGATCTCGCACCCAAAGGTATCAGATGCAGCCGTCTCGTCCATGTACGACGATGCGCAGGCAACCGAGCTTCCCTGTGCCTACGTTGTTTTGAAGCCAGATGTGATTGCCGGGGAAGCCTCCAACTTGAAAGCAGCGCTGCAAGAGATTCGGCAATGGGTTGACGGGCAAGTCGCGGGTTACAAGAAACTTCGAGGAGGTGTCTTCCATGTCTCGGAACTGCCCAAGACAGCGAGCGGGAAGATACTGCGGAGGTTGTTGCCGCCAAAACTGCAGCAATCTAGACAGGCTAGACTATAGCTATTCATTAATGATTTAGAATTCGAGAACGAGTCCAACGGGGCCATTGGGAGATCGCTTGTGTGGTAGGCAAATGTCATGGCCGGTCTGTCCGTCAAAGTCGGAGTAGCAATAGCAGGGGGCCTGGAATATTGAAGCGAAGCAGAGACACGGAACCAATCTATCTCATCCATTGGGTTGCCACATGTGAGGTACCGTCGCAGCTCACCTTCGAGATTGACTTCGGTAATTTTGGTATTTGAGAGCTTGTACCGTTCGTACCATCTTTCACTGCCTGTTCCAAGCACTTCTGTAGTCCCTTTTTTGAGCAGGTGAGGTGATTATCACAAGAAAGGGTTCGCTGAGCTTGACTCCATCATGTCTGGGTGGAGGGTTCCGACGAGACAAGGACACCTTCGGGGCGCCAGCAGGCCCATAACCCCAGAGCGATGCATCTCCGGGACTTTGGGAAGCGACCCCAAACTTTATTTGACCCCATCACTAGAAGTTGAAGGTTGATACATCTCGGGCATCCCATATGAAATCAGCTCGGCTCTCTGGACTTCTACAGGAGTCATACGCACCAGCCTCGTTTTTCACATCATAGACCACCAACCATGGCGAATGACAGCTACGATGTGGTTGTGGTGGGTGCAGGCTTTGCCGGAATCTACCAATTGTACAAACTTCTGGAATTGGGCTTTTCCGTGAAGCTGATTGAGAAGGGAAGTGGCCCAGGAGGAACGTGGTACTGGAATCGATATCCTGGCGCCATGAGTGACACGGAATCATTCGTCTATCGCTATTCCTGGGATGTGGAAGACCTTAAAGAATACCCGTGGTCCCGGTCATACCTGCGCCAACAAGATGTTCTTGCTTATCTAGAGCATGTGGTTGAACGATACAACCTTGGAAAGTACATGCAGTTCAATACGGAGCTATTGGGAGCGGACTATGACTCCGTCAAGAACGTCTGGAAGGTCGAGACCGACAAGGGCCATTTCACCTCTCGCTACTTGATCACTGCTCTTGGCCTCCTTTCTCGTCCAAACTGGCCAAACATACCAAAAATGCAAGATTACAGGGGTCTCAAATATCATACAGCGGAGTTTCCCAAGGAATACGACCTGAAGAATAAGAAAGTCGGCGTCATTGGCTGTGGCTCGACCGGAATCCAGCTCGTCACAACGATTGCGAAGGACGTGCAACATTTGACTTGCTTCATAAGACGTCCTCAATACAGCGTGCCTGCTGCCGACCGAGCGGTGACGAAAGAGGAACGCGACCAACTCAACGAGAACTACGAAAACATCTGGGACCAAGTCAAATCAAGCTTCACCGGCATGGGATTTGAAGAAAGCAAGATCTCGGCCCTGAGTGTCTCGGACGAAGAGCGGCAAAGAATATATCAAGCAGCCTGGGAGAGGGGAAATGGTCTACACTTCATGTTTGGGACGTTCAACGATCTCGCAGTCAACGAAGCTGCAAACAGAACCGCTTGCGACTTTATCCGCAACAAAATCGACTCGATTGTGAAAGACCCCGAGAAGGCACGGAAATTGAAGCCTACGGAGCTCTTTGCACGCCGTCCCTTATGTGATACTGGATATTACGAGACATTCAATCGCGACAATGTCGACATTGTGGATCTCAAAGCCACCCCGTTGGAGGAGTTCACAGCTACAGGGCTCAAGACCTCTGATGGAGTCAATCACGAGCTCGACATCGTGATCTGTGCTACTGGTTTCGACGCTGTTGATGGCAGTTATAAAAGACTGCGTATCAGAGGCCGAGACGGCAAGAGCTTGAATGATCACTGGGGAACTGAGCCCTGCTCATACTTGGGCTGTTCCATTCCTGGCTTCCCAAATTTCTTCATGGTCAATGGGCCAAAGTCGGTCTTCTCTAACATCCCTCCTGCTGTCGAAGCTCATGTAGAATTCATCTCAAACCTGATAGCACATGCGGAGGAGCGTCGCCGCAATACAATCAATGGGAGCTCCGGCGAACGGCGAGTGGAGGTGGAGGCTACGGAGAAAGCTGAGGACGATTGGGATCAAGTTTGCGACCAGGTCAGCACCACCAACTTATTCAGGCAAACCGACTCCTGGATATTCGGGACAAACGTCGAGGGAAAGAAGAAGTCGGTTCTCTTCTTCTTAGGTGGACTAGCTGCGTTCAGACAGCACCTTCACGAGGTGGCGGAAGCTGGGTACAAGGGATTCAAGCCATTTTGACAATAAGTTTATGGTTGAAGGAGCTATATACATATACATATATATCTAGATTGAATGTCATGCTGACAGACTATACTAATTTGGTGTACGTCTTGTTGAGGCACTCAATTTACCCTGGAGAAACTGGCTCTCGCTGATGATTAACGTGCCTCTTTCCTAAGCCTACCATGGAACGAGTCATGGCACATTGTGCAAAGTAGATTAGACAAGGAGGGATTGAAACCCCAACTCCATCGGCCCCTGGAGGGCTACGTAACCTCGCCCGCAGCCTTGAACCATCCACGAATCGGGGCCTTAATGTACCCCAGCTTCAACTCGGCCGAAGTCGAAAACTTTGAGGCTAAGAGTGGAACGGCTGGGGAGGCTCCCCGCTTCCTGAACACTTATACTTCGATGCAAAACCCCAAGTCCCAGTTCTCTGTGCTGAGATTTGCGATATTCTGGCAGGCAAATACCTAAGCGGCTATCATGGGTGTCCTTCAAGGCGGTATTCTCACTGTAACCGGTGCAGCCTCTGGTACGTACTGGACTGCACTACTCATCAATCAAACCCTGCTCCACTGACGGCTGACCACTGAACAGGTATGGGCCGTGAGGTTGCATTGGCCTTTGCACGAGAAGGAGCACGCGGCTTGGTCATAGGAGATCTGGCACAGGAGGGACTTGCGGAAACAAAAAAAATGGTGACGGAGAAGTGGCCCGCGGTTGAGGTCGTTGCATCAAGCCTCGACGTTTCTGACGAGGCCAGCGTCAAAGCCTTTGTCGATTTAGCGGTCTCCAAGTTTGGCAGCATTGATTACTCAGTCCATGCTGCCGGTGTCGCACCACAGATGCTTACTGTCATGGATTCTCAGAGTGATGCTCTACAGAAATGCATCGCGGTGAATTATAAGGGTGTAAGTGTCCCAGAAGGTATATTCAAAGGCTGAGTTTGATATCTAAGCACAGGTTTTCCTTTGCTGCCGTGCCATTATTGCGCAGATGCTCAAACAATCACCAATGCAAGGCCTCCAGGTCTGTGGGAGCATTATCAACATTACATCGCTTGCAGGGCACGGCGGGGCTTTCCAAAATCTCCCATCCTATACTGGGTCGAAGGCGGCGCCTGAGGCTTTGACACGAGTGCTCGCCCAAGACTTTGGACCCGAAAAAATCCGTGTCAATTCGATAGCACCAGGTTTTACCTTGACCCCGATGTTAAAGAAACATGCGAAACTAGAAGATATGGAATACGTGGCGAACGTTACTCCCATGCGGAGGCTAGCCAACCCGGAGGATATTGCCAACGCTTGTGTGCTGATGTCTTCGTCCTTGGCCGGCTTCATCACCGGACAGTCGTTGGCAGTCGATGGAGGGCTATCACTGGAACATTACTGTTAGTTCAGGTTCACCAAGTACAGTGGCCTGGCCAGCCCCGGTTGTGATGCATGGCAATGTCGCCTACAAAGATAACTTAGTATGCTGTCCGCATTACGACGTGTGTGACTCTAAAGGAGGCCCATATGGATGAAGGCTGAGGTTTCTCTGATAGCACAAGAAACATACGTAATTGGACCGTCATTCGTGTATATGATCCTGGCTTTGTAATATGTGACCCAGAAGCTGAGAATGTTACATCCCACTCTGTCAGGCCCAAAGAAGGCCCGAGCTTATGAGAGTCCATTAGACATGTCGGAGGAGCCACCCGCCATCTATAGCGACGCATTGACCTGTGATACCAGAGGCCATAGCGCCAGAAAAGTAGAGAATCGCCCCAATGACCTCTTCGATCCCCGTCAGCCGAGCCGTTGGAACCTTCTTGGTCTCTGCACTTGCGAGGACAGGGTCTGTTTCGCTCACAGTCTCAAGCACTCCTGGGCATACGGCATTGACACGAATTCCCAGAGGTGCACAGTCTAGAGCGGCAGACCTGGTAAATCCCACCACGCCATGCTGGCTGGAAGCTTCCATCGTGGCGCGTGGGGTCGTGGCCAATCCCAATGCTGTCGAGACATTGACAATGCTTGCGTGAGCCGGCTTTTGGCTGGCCATCTGCCTGGCCTGATACTGTTGGTAAAAGAATACCTATCAAGCCTCGTCAGGTAGCGAATGTGGGATGGAAAGAGAAGGAAACAAAGAGGATCAGACTTGAGTACCTTCACCATAGTATTTGCCACGTAGGAATCGAACTCGGCCACGCTGGTTTCGAGCACGTTCTTGCGCTCAACACTCTGACAGGCAATGTTGACGGCAAAATCGATGCCTCCAAAGGCCTTTACGCACTCTTCTACGGTGGCGGAGATTGCACCTTCATCGTGAGCAGACCTCAAGACTCCGTATCGGCATTTGGATTTGCTTTTAGATATGGAAAACGCCTGGTCGACTTTTTCCGCCAGCTTGATGAGCTCGCTTTCGTTTTGCGTGACGTCCGTCAGGAATATAGCCGACGCACCCTCGGAGGCGAATGCTAGGGCGAGCCTTTCCCCCAAGTCTGCCACCAGTCAGTCATCAGGTAAGCACCTCTATCTGTTGAAAGCTGGGCTGCGAGTGACGTATTGGAGACATTATGATTGGACAGATTAGCAAGACTGCGTACCGGAGAGCGCGCCAGTGATCATGACTGTTCCATATAACTCGTGTTTGGAGGAGGCCATATTGAATCTGCAAGGAGACTTGTGAGAATGTTGCGAATGAAGACCATCTCCGCCGACGGACTTGAGGCTTTCTTATGCGTAGTGTTTACCAGGCACTCCGGGCAAGCTACAAGAGTTTCACTCGGGAACCCCCACAAACCCCAACTGTTGGAGGGGTCATCAACTCCGCTAGTTAGTCTCAACGGTGTTGCCTGCTCCGAGGGTCGGGCGAGATTCAGGTTCCGACTCAGTCCAGTGTGTGGATAGAACGGAACATCTCTACACGAGATCTTATTGTACCCTTACGGAAGAGTATTAAAAGACAGCTTCGATTTTTTTTTCTTAAGGCACATGAAAATACAAGACTATGATTGTGAAAAGGACCTCCATCACCTCCAGTTCGCCGCCGATGGCGAAGCTACACTCCTTACCAAGACATATCCTCAAGTGTTAATGCCGAAGATTCAGTGGCGAAGCCTTGGAAATTCGCTCTGACCAGGCGCAGGATTTCCTCCCTAAACCTCATCCACAGATTCGTAGTGTCTTGGGGTCGTTAGTATCGGTGGCTGGGCTAGACTCTCGTAGTTTACTGACCGCTTTTCTTCCGTCGACAAAGCCCCCTTGTCATCTTGGGATTCCTCGTTCAATTCGACAACGACAACCTCACCAAATTTCTTGTTGATTTCCTCGAGACTTAGACCCTTTGTCTGTGAAGTCGGAGTCAGTTCTGTGTCAAGGCTCATGAAGTTGCTGCGCTCAATTGACGCTTACCTCAGGACACATGACAAGGAAAATGAGGAAAAAGAATACGTTGCAGGAGATGAACACGAGGTCGAACTTCCAGCCGATCTTACTCAATGCAATCGGAGCCGTTTGAGTGAAGCATACAGTTATTCCCATGCCGACGAAGAGAGCGATACTCAAACCCAAAGATCGAATTTTTGTTGGAAGGACTTCGGCCGCATATGCGTACGGGGTGGAGAGATAGGTCGTGCCGAAAACAAAAATGAAGATCATGACCATGGCGACACCTGCGTTTCCCCATGCTATTCCTGCTGTCAACTTGTACGCCACCGCCGTCGAGAAGGTACTTTTACTCACCATTTGCACCGGTGGCCGCAAATCTGTCTGAAAAGGCGGCAAACATAGCCAGCAAGACCGTCATAACTCCGAGACCGGTCAAGAAGAGAAGCTTACGGCCGAACCAATCGATTGTAGAGATGTTGAGAATTCCACCTGCCAGGAGACAAATCTGGAATACAATTGCCATGGCAAGCGTCTTTCTCGAGCTAAAGCCAAGACCCCCATAGAACACGGACTGTAGCCTTCATTAGCAGATTCGGCCGAGGGGGCTGAAATATCAGCTCAAGAGGCAGAAATACCCACTTGGAAAACTTGGACGGTTGTTGCACCACTTGTCTGGGTGGAAGTCATGGCACAAATGGCCAAAAATGTTCGTTTGAGCTCGCTTTTGTTCGTCAAGAGGTGAAACCATGGCTCTTTCCTGTATTCTTCCATTTCAAGCGCCAGTTGAGCACTAATCTGAAGATACTCCCGTTCCCAGAACATGTGGTCTGAATTGTCATCATGCAGACGTTGAAGAACGACCTTGGCCTCTTCGTTGCGCCCTTTCATAATCACTGTCTGTTGTCAGAATTGCACACTATGGAAAGAAGCGGCTGGACCCAGTACTCCCCAGGTCCAGGCTGAGAAGGTCACTCACGCCATCGAGGGGAGAACGGAAGGAAAAACACTCCGGATATCATCGCCACCGCAGGTACGATCTGAATCGCAATTGGGACGCGCCTAGCGGACCAAAACAGATGAGCGGTCAAGGAAACCCTTGTGACAGCTTGTTGATCCCAAAAGGCTAGCTGACTTACCATTGTACACTCAAGTTTGTAGCAAAGTTGCCCGCAAAGCCCACGAGCGATGCAAGAAGACCAGCTACGCAGAGTGCCATGTTCTGAAAAGCGACCATGCGACCGCGAACGGCCGGTGGCGCAATCTCTGACTGGTAAATTGAAACTGTAGTGAGCATTATGCCCGAAGAGACTCCCGCTAGAACACGCCCAGCGAAGAAGAGCCCAATTTCACGTGCGGCGACCTGGAAAATGGCTCCAATGAGACCCAGGGTCCCGCCAAAGAGGAGTGTATATTTTCTGCTGTAGGTGTCTGCGAGAAAACGGACCACGAGCAGCCCAACAATGACGCCACCATAGTAGCTGGATCCTATGGCCCTTTTTGCCGTTAGAATACTCATATCTTTTACACCACTTTGTCACCACCAACTTACCCGGCAACTTTTGCAGTGGGAGTGAAATATTCATTGAACCCCGGTTGTGCAAGACTGTGCTCAATCAAGTCAGCGACTCCAGCTTTTTCAGAATACCTACCTAGATCTCTCCTGCCTGCCTGTACAGTAGGAAATACAATATACTAGGCCTCTGAGGAGGAGGAAGGTTTTGCTTTCGCTCTCTTCCTCCAGCGTCTTGCAATAAAAGGTCAGGGATGGCTGGAGACTCACGTTGATGCTATGATGGCACTGTCGTAGCCATAGAGGCAGCTGCCTGCTGACGCGATGATGGCGCACTTCCAATTGTAAAATCGGCCCATTTTGAGACAGTAGTCGTTCAAACTGGCGTGATTGTTGCGTATAACAGAACCTAGAGAAGTGTGGGGGACGTGGGATAGTGTCGCAATACGGGTCTGGGCCACCCGGACAGATTTATAGCTGGAAGACACATGTAGATGCTGGGGCAGCTACGTGAACACTCCTTACCCGTCGATGGGGTAGCTTCGGACACATTTTCAAGCCTTATTTGCTCCCTCGGTAGCGGCAAAGTTCCAGAGTCATGCCATCTATTATATTTGCGACCAACTCCTCTAGCATGCCGTCCAAGGATCAAACGACCTTCTGGATCCAAGGTCAACCAAGTTTTCCTATTCAAAATGATACAATAACTCAAGGACACGGTCACAGAACCAACTATGAGCGATCTCGAAACTGGGGCGCCATGATCAGGAACATACGCCCGAACATCCAGACGACATGAAAGAGGACGGCGACTAGCTAGTCGATGTACTCCACTATTTCCCTTCCTCCGATCTTCCTAGTATAGCCTGACAAATTGGCTAGTCAGCCGTAGCCACTAACCCTAAGACGTACCTCCCACGAGGAGCCCATATCTCCCCAGACCCGAGATTGCCAACCCCAACCCCCACCCTCGGCCCCGGACGAAACCACTCACGCGATGGACTGTTTCTGGTTTGCCACTGGAGACTTGCGTTGACTCGCTTTTCATCTAGTCTCGCGATGGCTGGAGGGAATTGTGAACCCGCTTGTTTGCAATCCTTTGCTAGGAAATGTTAGTGACAAGTTTCTGCCGCATGGTTATCTTACGGATTCAAATCTTCTATCAAGGACGGACTACTACGCTGGTACGCCCTTGTCCTGGGGGATCCGTTCAAGAAATGGTGAAGTGCCTTGAAAACCAGAAACCGCTATGAATTGAACAAAGAGTGTGGACGTTCATTTTCCCGAGGGTTTCTGGATTTTGTGCACAGAGAAAAATATTCAACCTTTCCTGTGTGTCTTTGTTGACGAAGCTTGGAAAATCTTCATACACTTTTAACCGCAGCATTTCCCAGGATGCCCCCTCGCTTCCAAGATTCTGCCGTCGAGTCTTCATCCATCCATTGCTGATGCTTGGAATGAAAATCAGGTCTGGCTCTATTGTACATGCCACCGGCGTCTACCTCCATGGCAGCCCCGGATGCGTCTGTGTCCAAAAAGTGCTCAAAACAAGCCATGTGGTTGGCCATCGGTGTAATGATGTCGGCCCGAAACGACGGAATTGCTTGGTGCGTGATGCCCGTGTCTGTCAGTCCTGGGCAAATGGCATTGATCTGTATATTTTCCTCCGCAAGTGATTTGGCGATCGAACGAACCAGATAAATACACTAGAATGGTCAGAGAGACAGCAGCGACAACGAATTAGAAACCTTTTCAAAACTTACACCGGCTTTTGCAGCCGCATAGATCGGCCCCGTAGGCAATCCATAGATGCCAGCCTGCGAAGCTGTCACCACGATCTTTCCACCCTTTCCTCCGTTCTGTCGCATGTAGAACAGTGCTAGATTGACGCTGTAAATGACTGCTTTGAGGTCCACGTCCAGAACGAGCGTGCTTGGCTTCTTTGGTGAGTCCCCCGTTATGGTCAATAAGGGAACTTGCTCGGGCAACCCTGCATTCGCAGCAACAAAGTCAATCCTGCCCCATTTCTGGACTGCGCTTTCGAACGTTCTGCACTGGGAGTCCCAGTCCGAGACATCACACTTTGAGAACAGGGTCTCCGGCCCCAAGGCATTCGACTGTAGCTTGCCCAACTTCTCATTCACATCAGCCATGACGACGCGCCAGCCGCGGGACACGAGAAGCTTGGAAAGGTTGAGTCCAATCCCGGAGGCGGCGCCTGTAACAATTGCTACGGGTTTCTCGGTAGTTGAAGCCATTCTGCGATCGGATTTCAAGGTGAGAAAATTAGATGCAAGTCCAGCGGCACAAGAGTCTAATGTATTCCTCAATCGATGTTTATCTTGCAGGTTGGAGACCCGAGGCTTAGGAGTTTATAAGAAAGTTCACGGCAATTTGGGGTAATTGCTGTTGTCTACCTCCGAAGACCAGGTGGGCTGGCGCCGCTCACAAGGTGCGCATCACCTGTTGCCCTAACCCTATTGGGAAGGTTAGCCGATCCGACCTGTATTAGGCAGGTTAGGCGAGTGATACTGCGGCACTTATTGCCACCTAGTCTCTCCACCTTCAATAGTTGCTAGTTAGTCAATCAATCAATTCAGTTGGTTATACAGACACCTTACCCCAGCTCTTGTATGAGGATGTACATTACCTGGAGAGACTGGGATGTTACCGAGTGCCATCAAGAGCCTCACTGGATGATTTTCTCAAGGCTTACTTTCGCTACATCCATCCACATCAACCCATCTTGAATGAAGGTGATTTCTGGCGGGCCTATACCAGTCCCATGTCAACACAAACAAGGACCATCTCCATCTTTGTATTTCAAGCAATGCTGTTTGCTTCTTGCAGTGTGCGTGTCTCAAACACTGATTGGTGATCTATCTGCTAATGTCCCAGTTTGTCCCATTCTCTACAATTGATCGACTTGGCTTCAATGGCTTTCACCATGCTCGTGCCACATTCTACCGTCGAGCCAAGGTAAGAGAAACCCACTGCGTTTCTTTGCGTAGACGGCTAAAAGTGGTTTTACAGGCGCTCTTCCATGTCGACTCCTACAGAGATGCGTTGTCTAGTGCTCAGGGCGCTCTGCTGCTGACCCACTACGTATCTTCTTCTGATCCGAAAGTGAACACTTACTGGTTAAGCAACGCCATATATCTAGCTAGATTAGTCAATGTGCATCGACACGACAGTCTCAACAAAACTTCTGTCCAAAGATGGGGTCAATTGGAGAGGCTCTGGTGTTGTTGCTTGCTTCGAGACCGACTTCTGGGACTCGGACTACATAGGTCCATGCAGATTGATGCCGAGGACGCCCTTCTTTCTGGAATCGAGGACAGAGTTCTTCGTACCAAAGCAGAAGAGTCAATTGTGCACAACTCGACGACCAAGCTAGCGTTGACAAAGTCATTCTCCGCACTATGCAGTCTAGCGGCGCTGTTAAGACGAACCCTGGGGACCTTATCACTCGGTCCTGCATATTCAGGTCACGGAGAGATGAAAATGACTACTGATGAAATCCAGGCTTATTCAGACCTCCTCGAACAGTGGTTCACGTAAGCCAAAGTCAGCTGCTGCAGCCATGATTCTACAGACACAGCCGTCATCTTACATAACAATGTTATGTACATCTACTATTAGTAAGTGGCTTCAATTCATTATCAGTACAAGTCTAACTTCAATGCATAGTTCGGCTAAAGTGGCACTTTGGAATCATGCAATGTATAATTCCGTCAAGAATGGATGCCCAGTGCATTTGGACTTCTCGGAGGGTCGGAGGGCAGTCGAGACCGCAATACGCGGCATCGACGCAAGTCTGGAGCAGATTTCTGAAAATGGCATGCTATCATTCATGCCCATTGCTATGTGAGTTCCGAGAGCTGTGAGATCTTGGGGCGTTTCATTGACCAAATTATCTAAGCGTCGCACATATCGCGATTCCCTTGGTCCAACATATTATGAACATCAAGGTGCATCGACAGCAGCACGATGCCAGCACCCACAAGCGCCTGAGCGTCTATATTGCCGCCCTCAATGGCCTTAAAGAACGATATGAGGGAGTCGACCGAGTTTTGCATCATATCCGCCAGATCGTCACCTGTTTAGACGGGCAAGAAATGTCGACCTCGCTGTCTTCCGACAGCCGGTTCCTCAGCGATTCTCCGCCAGATCACAGTGATGGAGCGGGCAGTTTCACATACCTGCCCCGGCTTTTCCTGCGGGAGATGATTATCGTCCAACTGGCTTTAGCCAAAGGTCAATACC
The DNA here is from genome assembly GCF_000836435.1 of Fonsecaea multimorphosa CBS 102226. Classification (NCBI taxonomy): domain Eukaryota; kingdom Fungi; phylum Ascomycota; class Eurotiomycetes; order Chaetothyriales; family Herpotrichiellaceae; genus Fonsecaea; species Fonsecaea multimorphosa. Next base: position 469,986 of record NW_015971646.1, read on the forward strand.
CCGAGGACCACGAACTGCCTCCACCGTTGGCCTCTCCCGCGGCAAGCGACGCTAACAGCACATGTACGTGCTCATCGAATGAGAGCTGGAATCTACCAGAGTTGGGAGATGCCTTCGAATCCCTGAGGGACGCAATGTCCCCTGCCCGTGCGCCTGAGTCCAAGCAAACAGGAAATGTCTACGGGGACTGTGGGATCATGACAGAGAAGCCGACATCGCCGGCGATTGCAGCGAGTTTCGACGATTTCCATGACCTTTTCAACGACGGATAGGCTCTAACCCCACCATTCGCCATTACCGTTCAGGGGCGAGCGACTGAGTACTTTTTGCCAAGAACGTGACCCGCCATCGGCCGGGAGCCTCCAACAAAGCTGAGAGACAAACCGAGAAGTCGAAAGTTGAGTCAAAGTGGCGAGCTCGTTTGTCGGGATACATCGCAAGATCAAAAAAGCCGTCGAAAACTCATCATGGTGTCATTGCTATTTCAGAAGATCTGATGAGAGCCACAGCCACGGGAATGGTTCAAAATCAGCATTGTCAACCGTGTTCGGGTGATGTTCTGGAAATCTGTGAATTGCTACGCTATTTAGGGGGTGAAGACCACAGTGATGATAGTCCCCTACAATCGCCAGACAAGCTTCATAGCTTCCACCTCTATGAAGAATCCACATGTCGATCTCTATAACCTAGCTTGCACAGTCTGCACCTTGGACCGTTCTCGAAGCTGCCGCCTCAAGATCTTCCCCGAGGGGTTTTTGGGGATCGCATCGACCCATTCCACCCCGGCTGTCAGCCATTTATACGGGACTGCCCTCTGCTTGACATAATCAAAAATCTCCTGCTCAGTGACTTCGGCATGTGGCTGCCGCTGCACAAACGCGCGGGGTTTTTCGTCACCGTCGGTGGTCGGGACACCGATCACGGCTACGTCAGCGACGGCCGGATGCTCCAGGATCAGCGCCTCAAGTTCGGCGGGAGCGACTTGGTTTGCTTTGACCTTGATCAGCTCTTTGATGCGATCGACGATGAAAAAGCACCCGTCGTGGTCGACGTAGGCAATGTCTCCGGTCCTCAGCCAGCGCTCGCCGTCCGGGGAAAAAGCATTCTTCGTCGCCGTGGCATTGCGCCAGTAGCCTTTCATGACATTGGGACCCCGGCACCAGAGCTCGCCAGTGTGCTCAGGGCCACGCTCGGTAATCTCACTGAAGGATTCGCGATCACTGGAGTCGGTTGTGATCCTCATGATCTTAGCCTCGCAATTGGCGTTGGGTTCGCCGACCCCGAAGGACGTCGAAGTTTTGTTTGGATCCCATCCCAGCAAGGAACAGGTCACTTCCGTCATTCCCCACCCTTGTTTCATGTTGAACCTGTTGCCGCACAACTTCTCTATCGCGCGGCAGACGTCGCTACCGAGCGGAGCGGAACCACAGCCCATGCTTTCGATACTGCTCAGGTCGGCTTTCTTTGCGGCAGGATGCTTGGTCAGAGCCACAGCGATGGGGGGTACCAGAGCTAGGTCAGTGATCTTGAATCTTTCGATGTTCGCCAACATCTCCACAAAGTCGAATTTAGGCATTATGAAGACGGGGATTTCCCGGAGGAGTGCGCCTGCAATGTAGATTGTTTGGGCCATGGCATGATAAAGAGGCAAGAAACAGAGCCATTTTGTTCGAGCATTCAGTTCAGCATAGTCCGGGCGGAGCGTGGGGATGTGGTTGTACTGAAGCGTGTTGGCGATGTAGTTGTAGTGTGTCACTTCGACCCCTTTGGGCATCCCGGTTGTGCCCGAGGAGTAGTTGAGAGCGATTGTCTTGTGGCATTTTTCTCCCTGTATACGGGTCAGCGAGGCCTTGCCTTGGGCCAAGGAAGCGCTTTTTGGTGCTAGGGCCTCAACTCACATCCAGCTCTTCCCACTGAAAACCTTGGGCCTCTTCTGCTGGCGCTATTAGAGCAGACCAGTACTTGCACCCTTTGAGATCCGGTTGACTGCCTTTGTCACTCAAGAAGACATTTTCGTTGTAGACGTATACCCGGCTTATGTCCAACCCTGCCTGTTTGGCCGCTTCAATACCGGTGTCAATGGATACATGTGAACAAAAGAGATAAGTGGCCTCCGAATCCCGCAGCTGATTTGCCAACTCTCTGGAGGTAAAGGTCGGATTTGCTCCGGTAAAGATCCCTCCCGCCATGACAATGCCCATGAACGCGACGGGCGTGGCGAGGGTATTTCCAGAGAAAACCAAGATCCGATCTCCAGGCTGGAAATTAGCGCTCTTGAGCAGACCCAGCGCAACACGCTGCGACCAAAGGCGGAATGATCTGCGAGTGAAGAACAGCTCCTCGGGCCGTGTTGCGTCGATATACGCTTTCTTGTCACTCAGATCTTTGTGAGGAGATCCAAACAAGAAAGTTGGAAAGGAGCATTGCGGCAGCGGGATGGACCAGCGAGATCTGTACGGCATCTTTTCGTGCTGAGCCCTTTTCGCTTCTTTTTGTCGTTCCTTTGATGTTTCCAACCGAGCTAGACGCTGGAATCTGGGCGGGGTCTTTCAGATTATCGAAACCTGGTTGCCCAATTCCTTGACGCGAGACAGGCCGAAAGGTCGAGTTGTTGAAGTGCCGCCAGCAGTCGAGATTAATGGGAAGGAGTATATGCGTGGTACATCCGCTTCCCTAGCTAGAGCACGCACTGTTAAAATTCTTATACTCTGTTTTCCTGTAGCTTCTTGTCCCGACAGGAATGACACCCTGTCAGCCTCCGCATTTGCAATCGCAGACTTGCCTCGGCACCGAGTCAAGGAAGGGGAAGCGGAATCGACTCTGTTCCTGCCATCGTCTTACTGGTCACGAAGGTTCCACATCAACACCATGCATTCTACCGAAAACAACCGAAAAATACCGTTGCAGCCAAGCCGCAGTCTCCAGACCCCTGGCGTATGCCTTCGTTCCAACAGTCAATGCAGAACATGTTCATTCTTTTATTTCCGGGGGCTCCCACCTGGGGTTCCCCAGATTTCGAGTCCTCCAGCCCTTCTCATACAACTTTGTTCTCTATCTTGGCTTCCGAGCACCCTCCAACAAGCCATCACCATGTCGCAACCGGTTTCAGCGACCCCTGCCCTGGAGAGCCATGCTGCCTCAAAAGAATCAATTGCGGAGCATTTTGAAGTTGAAGAAGAAAAGGATGCTGCGGACAACGTCCATGTCCACAATGACTTTGCCTACAAGGGCGACGACTCGGACGGCAAGGTTGACTGGACTCTTCGTCATTGCGTGGCTGCAGTCTCGCTGGGCATGTTATACGCGGGTTAGTTGTTTGCTTCCGTTCAGAGTCACCGTCTCACGCAGGCCATTACAGGGTCACAGATCATGCTTTATTTCGTTGGAGGATGCCTTTCCTTCATCGAAGCTGATCTAGGAGCCGAGAAAGTGGGAAGTTGGCTTCCCGTGTCGAACACATTGGCCATTACGGCTGTTGCACCATTTGTGGGATACTTGCAAGATTTGCTTGGTCGTCGCAATATCACACTGGCTGGCTCCGTTGTCATCATGGTGGGAATTGCTCTGATCGGTAGTGCCCACTCTTTCGGACAGGCTGTGACAGGAATGACCCTCTCCGGAGCGGGTGCGGGCGTCTGCGAGTTGACCGCTCTAGCTGGGTATGTTGTTCTTCATGCGGTGTTTTATTGTGCAGAGTTCTGACTGCAGTTAGGTTGTCGGACATCGTACCTGTACGTCAGCGTGGAGTTGCATTGGCACTTATGACTGCGTCAATCCTTCCATTTACGCCCTACGTTATGTATAGGTAAGCAAAGTAATGTGTCTTGTTTTGTATCAATCGACTATTGACCATTTGTAGCCAGTTACTTTCGACCTACGTAACATGGAGATGGACACAATGGATAGCTCTGTGAGTCGCCGACTGCACGATAGAACACGAGGCTAACGTAAACAAGGATCTGGAACGGCATCGTCTTCGCAGGCCTGCTGACAACATACTTCCCCAAATCACATCCTCGTCTACAAGGGATGTCCAGACGGCAGATCCTGGCACGCATTGACTATATTGGCGCGATCTTGTCCATTGTGGGCATCACCCTTTTGTAAGTGTCTCTGAGTCATGTGTTTAGTGCATGCTGTTGACCAATACAGCCTCGTTGCCCTCCAATCCGGCGGGTACACTCACCCATGGGAGAGCGGCTACGTCCTGGCACAGCTGTTGATCGGTATCTGCCTTGTGATCGCCTGGGTGATTTGGGAGTGGAAATTTGCTCCGCACCCCATGATCCCACGTGAACTCTACCAAGGACAACGAATTGTAGGACTTACGTTCCTTGTCGCTTTTATCGCGGGCTTCGATTTCTACTCCCTGATCAACTTCTTCCCGATCTCGTTCTCCACCCTTTGGAGCCCGGATCCCGTTCAAGTTGGTTTGAAAGGCCTGGGCTACGGTATCTCCACTACGGCAGGCGCGGTCTTTTGGAATGCACTGCTGTCGACGAAGATACCTGCAAAATATATTCTCATGATCTCTTCAACCATGATGAGTAAGTTGGCTTAGATCCACTCTCACAAATACTACCTACTGAGTCTGACATTCTCTACTAGCTGCTTTCATCGGCGGACTCGTCGCGACGACACCAGAAACACCAAAGCTAGCAGTCGCCCTCGGAACAATCGCTAGCTTCGGAGTCGGCGGCATCCTGGTCCCCGCTGCCACCGTTGCTCTGATCGTTGTCCCGGACTCTTTGCTCGCAACCACGGCGGCCTTGTCGTTGTCCATCCGTACCGTTGGCGGCTCGATCGGGTTCACGATCTACTACAATATTTTCGTGAACAAGCTCAACAAACAGCTACCAGAGAACGTCGCCAAGTACGCCATCCAAGCAGGCTTACCGGCGTCAAAGGCCAAGGACTTTGTCACCACATTTCTCACCGCCCCGGCAAACATCACACGAGCGCCTGGGTACTCCCCGCAGGCCCTGGCTGGTGCTGAGCTGGGGACCAGGTGGGCTTATGCCGAGTCTCTGAAGTGGGTGTGGGTCACTAGTATCCCATTTGGCGTCTTGGCCATCATCACCTGCTTCTTCATCCCGAGCATCAGGAAGTACCAGACGAACAGAGTTGCTGTCGCGTTGTAAGTGACAGGCTGTTGGCCGAGGTGTCATTGCGAGTCTCCGGACTTGGTAATCTACGTCGGAAAAGTTCTGAAGGATTGCTCGCGGGAACCCTTCTCTGGAGTGGGAGTCTTCTGCTGTCTTCGCCTTTTAAAGTCCTACGATAAGTCCCCAGATGTCCAGATTGTACCTCAGACCTCGTGTTCAAGTGAATTACAAATGCACAAAAATGCTCATGGACGACGTAGAAGAAGTTTTTTCTCGGGAAGGTACTATTCCCATCTCGCTTGAGGACGTAACTATGTTGGCAGAAGTGAGCAACAGGACGAGCAGGTCCAACGATAATGCACTTTTCTGTTTGGCCACAACTCCCATAGACGCCCAGGATTGGCTGGCTACGGGGTTTTCTTGGGTTGAGCATGAGGCCTGGATATCTGAGGCGTATCTCCTTCAACTACCCTACGGCCTACGTGGGCCGTTAAGAGCTGGTTAGCCTTGATGCTTTCCCAGTTATACGGGTGGCCGCAAAGAGGATATTAAAACCGAGAAAGCTATTGCGATCATTAAGAAACTTCGTTCTTCTCGTCAATATCGGCGTTATATAGGTTGCTGTTTCATTGTTTGGTCCACAGCATGTATATCCCATGACTCAAGCTGCCAATGGAGGCGCAACAACATATTTCGGCTCGCCCAGGTCATTGGCGAGACCACAGCTTCGTGTGGCTTATCCCCTTGATAGGTTCGCAATGAGAACATTGCCAATTAGGTGCAGGAGAAACTATTTGCGTCATTGACATCTCCATTCCCATCATATGTGAGGAGCTGGGGATACGGGCACAAATTTCGTGTAATATTACTGGAGGGAGAAGTGGGAATAGCTGCCGGCAATGTGTCAGGAACCTTGCGAGACTCAACCCAGCTCACTAGAGCCGCGAGAGGGTCTGTCGGCACCGGCCCTATGCCACCGCCACAATGCGAGACCCCCGGAGCGAAGAAGACTCGATGGAAATCGTTCAGTTGAGACTGAGTAAGCGCCATCTCGCGCGAGAGTGCCGAACGGTACAACATGGTACTGTAAGGCGTGATCAACTGGTCTGCCAGCCCGTGCCATGTAAGCAGCTTCCCACCACGTTTCTGAAATTGTGACAGATCGGGTGACATTGTGCCCAGAATACCCGAGAATTCGACAACGGACTGTCCGAACACGGAATCGAAATCTGCAAAGGACATGTTCCTCGTCGGGTAGTTGGGATCATGGACGACCAGGTACTTGATCCAGGCTTCTGCAGCCGAGAAAGGAACAGGCACTGTGACTCCATTGGTTGTAGTTGTATTCGCCAGACCGCTGAAGTTGGCACCTCGAGGATTTCCAGGGAACAAAGAAGCTCCAAATGTTGAGGTGCTGCCTGCCCAGATGCGAGAAACGACATCTGCAAAAGTTGTTGATATTGTGACATTCTGGCCGCCACAGTCAACCTTTTTCCCGACAAGGGATTGCGGATCGAAGTCACAGGTGCCCAAGTTCGAAATAAGTCCGTCCGTAGCGCCATCGAGAGGGTCACAGTACTCGAGGGTGGCATTGTAGTATGCATCCAGGACGCACTGCGGTGGAGCGCCCAAGTTATGCATCACCACAGACGGCCAAAAGTCACCTGGCGAGATCTTGGGCGAATTCAATGCAGGAGCGTTGGCCATAATGCCGTCGAAATCTGCAGGATAGACCTGGGCGGCGAAATAGCCCTGGCGTCCACCGGTCGAGCAGCCAGTGTAGTAGGAATAGGTTGAACTCTTGCCGTAGAATTTCTGGGTTAGTGACTTGCCTATAACCGTCATGTCATGTATGGCCCGGTGCGCAAAGTTCTTGACGAGACTTTGGTTGAGAGTACCGTTCTTTGCCAACGCCCACTGACCAGTTTGAGGGTCAATGGTGTTGTTCAAAGTCAGCCCTCCGTCCGTTGTCCCTGTAGCGTATCCAAAGGGAGCCGCGCCGAGTAGATAGTAATCACCGAAACCAGCTGCAAGACCTCCACCACCTGTGGCCTGAAACCGTCCGTTCCAATTGTTCAAAGGCAGCCAGATGTTGACCCAGGTAATATCATTTTCTCCTGGGTGGTTGTAGCTCACTTTGACGTTGCAGATGTCAAGTGGCACACCGGGAGCAAGAGGATTTGTATAGTTGTGAGCTGTCAGGCCTTGCACGCTGGAGATTTCGAGTCCTGGCAGTGATGGCAATGTCAGATTCTCACAAGGCACAGCAGGAGCTATAGTAGTTGTTTGCAATGACTGAGCTTGCCTTATCAAGGCATAAATCAACGTTACGAAAGCCTGCAATTTTGCCATCTTTTCACGCTGGAGGATCCGCGTATTTCGGTAGGCTCTTGACAGATAATGAGGATGATGAAGTTTGCGTCGTCCAGTCGATCGGAATGCCTCTTTAAGCCAAAGCATAACTCGCGTGGGTAGAGTCTCTTCATCATGGCTTGCCGGTGCCGACCAGCCTAACTCCAACTCGATGGAGCTATTCCCCGCGGTAAGCAACTTTTCATATCAAGCAGTATAACTATGAGATAGTCATGGAGAAGATCATATGTGCCGAAACCTCTCCTTCCCCAGACCAAGTCAGACCCACATTGGAAGCGTTGGATTTAGCGTTGGTTATTACTCTAACCTCACCAGCCACGGTTACGGTTGCGGTTGCGGCTGCGGCTGCGGGCACGGCATTTACTGCCATCGAATCGTGTGTTGTCGACACTTGCGGAAGTATGAGAAGGCAAAGAGAGGGACAGCCCTATGGATTAATTCCGAGCCAAATTTCACTGGGCCAATGAAGAACGACCTGTAGAGCTTGATAGCATTACATGAAAGCACAGATTTAGCAGGAGACCTCCACTCGATATAAAATAGTTCCTTCAATTAGTCTATTCTAAGACAAAGCAGGGAACATTCACCATGCGTGTATACTACAGCGCTGGCACAAGTAGTCGGGTATGTGCAAAACGAATTCCGCGAGAGGCTTCAGGACACGAGAGTCGGCGAAGTTCCGTCAGACATGGTCATAGCTTGTGTCTCGCACCGCTAGCGAGGGCCTTGAAACTGGCTTGCACGATACCTTTCGCAAAACGTTCGGTACCGGCAAAAACCTCCAGGAGATTTTGATGATCCAAGATGTCTCTTTCCCCTTCACGTATCAGTTCCTTGATTGCCAAAATGCTGCTGTCGTTAAGATGCGGACCAAGTCGCTCGTTGACCTCGTTGATGACTTCCCTGAGAAAGCCTGCACTATCGTCCTGTTTGCCGGATGCTGGTGAAAAGACCTCGTTGACAAACCCGGACGCCACAAGCTCATCGCAAGTGATACGTTTGCCCATGATGAGTGCTTCATTGGCTTTGCTGGGTCCGAGTCGTTGTACAAAGGTACGGGATGACGCTCCCTCGGCAAGAGAGCCGATGGAAGAGAGCGGGGTGAGCAAGTACGTATGGGGAGCGGCGTATATGAAATCAGCCAGAGCCACGAGGCCAGCCGAGAGACCCACTGCCGGTCCGTTGAGTGCAGCGACAAGGATTTTTCGATGCTGATAGAATGCTCGTGTGACATCAAGTGTTATTGCGGCAAACGATCGCAATGCGGCGAGTCGAGGGTTCTCGCTGCTGCCATTATCCTCCGAGGAGCCCGCGCTCACGTCGGCTCCACTACGACATTAGCCTCGTCTTGACAATAACGAACACAAAGCAAAGAAGGCAAAGAAGGGTGTTCCTTACTTACGCAGAGAAAAAGCGGCCCGTTCCAGTGAGGATGGTGATAACAATGTCGTCCCTTTCATCGATCTGCCGCAGTAGCTCTCCCAGAGCGAAATAAAGAGATCCGGTCAGAGCATTGAGCTTCTTAGGTCTGTTGATAGTGATGATTGCAACCCGACCATTGAAAGTGAGTAAAAGATCCCGGCAGCCCGACATACTGTCTTGACTGAGCCGTGTGCTCTTGTGGATTTAGAACGCAGCAACTGGCGATATTGGGTCTGTATCCAGGTCAAAGTCCACTATTTCAGGACTGGGGTGAGGAAATTACGCATGGAGTAAGGGTAGGAGATATTTATGGGAGTGCCGTGGTGATCTCAAATGCCAGGTCATGCGAGGTAATTCACGGTCCACTAGCCTGATAATGAATTAACGTGAGCCGTCTCCGCGGACCGAGGTGCCTACAGTTGCTACTCCCTCTTGGGTGGGGGACACGATGCCTTAACTTAAGAGCCCTCCGGCATGTACTCACTTTTGCATATCGTGACTTCATTCTCATATCAAGAGTTCTAGCTGTGCGGGCGTTATCAAAAGCAAGTTGAATTTGTGGAATAAGAATGTCTGCCCTTACCATTCCTTATGAACTCCCGTCCAAGGATGTCGGATGGTTGAAGCGAGATGTACTTCTCTTTGCATTGAGCATTGGGTGTACAGTCGGTGAACTGCATTTTCTCTATGTGAGTATGGTATTGCTTTGAGCAGCTTTGTATGTCAAAACAAGTCCTTGACCTTTCGCAACTTTAGGAATTTCATCCAAAGTTTGCGGTGTTTCCGACATACTCGATCATTCTGCGTATGTCCAAAGATATGAAACGCTTCCCTGCGTCGAAAAAGGGTCTAAACTGAGAAATGACGCCCCAGCTTTCAAGCTCACCGATGAAGAAGTTACCGACTACTTTGCCCGACAATCACTTCCCTCTGTCCCAGGAATGCCAAAATTTGACCCAAAACGTGGCGTCGATGGAGAGCGGAAACTCACCATCTTCAAACCCCTGCCTACTTCTAGTGCTGGGAAATCGTTTGAACTTCGAAGTAGAGTTATCGGAATATACGATAAGGGAAAGGCTGGGACTGTCATTGAGACAGAACAGTCTATCGTGGACAAGCGTACAAGTGAGGTCTACTCGCGTGCCGTGGGAAGTGCTTTTCTGATCGGCAAGGCAACTGGGGCGGGCCTAAAGGTGAGCTTTCGTCGAGCTTTTCAAGTTTGTCCTGTTGTACATAGACTAGGTGTCTGATTATTTTTTCCCCGTGGCTTTCGAAAGGACCAATTTCCTCCACGTACCCCCATCCCACGGACAGGATGCCAGATGCCAGCTTTGAGATTCAGACTAACAACGAGACTGCACATCTGTACAGGTACGCAGTTTCACCTCACTCCCTTGCACGGGTATGCTCGTTAGTATCACCACTGACAACTATTGGAAACAGGCTCAACGGGGACTACAACCCCCTCCACGCAGCTCCCGATCTGGGCCGGAGGTGCTATTCTCCATGGGCTGTATAGCTGGAATGCCGTGGCTCATGGGATTCTCAAGGAAGTTGGCTTCAGCAACCCGCGAGCCCTTCGGGAGTTCTCAGCACGATTCGCTTCTCCAGCCAAGCCGGGAGACACACTGATCACAAAGTTATGGACGGTAGGCACAGGCGAGGATGGCTTCGAGGATATCCGATTTGTCACGATGAACCAGACGGGCAAGCCTGTGCTGAGCAACGGCCGCGCTCTTCTTCGGCGTCATTCAGCCCTATAATAACTAACGCGGTCAAGTTTACACACATTAATAGTCAAAGGATGCCTACGGGAGGCAAGTAATACGTTGGAAAAAGCCGATATACGCCGAAATCTGCCGCTTTCATGAACCCAATCATGATAGCCGATGTGGAGTCTGTCTCCTCTGTGGACTTGCCGAGTGTCCTTACATGTCACCCACCAATGACTCTTCCAGCAACATCACATAGAACGATATTCGTGCCAAAAGAGACTGGTCAACAACAACAAGGGCAGTACAAATACGCAGTCGTGTGTCCGCAGCATATCTTGCAAAGGCATCCTGTCTCACGAGATCTAGATTCAAAGTCTGTCGGAGGAATGCATCGTGTTGGAGATACAACAGACAACTTTTACAAATCCGTCCATGCTGTGATGGACCCGATAAAGCGAAAGTCGGCAGCACGGCCACTTCTGCTGACCCGTACAGACGGCCAACGTCTCCCCCTCAATCATACTCAGTCTTGGTCGGAGATTGCCATGTCTTCGACGGCCTTACCAGCTGGGAACCCGGCGGCGAAACACCCATGCCCGTGTTAGTTGAAGCAATGCTTGCTCTCCTGGCCTTGCCGGTGTAGGCCTTGCGCATCTCTCTTTCTGCATCCCTGAGCCCCTGCCATTCAATCCAGCCCTTTTGGAAGATTCCGGTGCTGGGAAACAGTGCCACGCCCGGGTGCACCAGCTCGTCCTCCACTGGATCCGAACCACCAGTCGCAGTCTCGGTTTCGCGCTTGCGGTACAGTCTAGGACTTACGCAAAGCGGGTCGAAAGCGCCTTCTCTGCAGGCTATCAGAGACGGGTTGGGCGCGTCCTCGACGTCAAACCCCACGCTGAATTCCTTCCATCCCTTGCCGCTGTCCGCAGACGGACTCATGTCGAAATAGACTGGCGAACGATCGCGCCGCCATTCTTGACTGAGCTCCATTGCCACAGTGAACACCTTCTTCAACTCGGTCCCAAAATCGGCCTTGTTCTTTTCGCCCAACAACGGTTCAAGAACCTGGACGACACGTACGTCAATCGCATCTCGGATCTTTTCTCCAACGTCCACTCCATTGTCAAGCCGATCCAAAACCTTCAGTGTGGAAATTTTCCAGTCATTCTGGATCTCTTCGCCGTCGGTAGCCAGTTGTGAGTATATATCGTTGATGAGGGATCTGTCCTTTCTGTTTTTCAAGAGATACCGAGAGAAGAACAGCGGCCACACAGTCTCACCAATGACGTTGAAAATGATGTTCTGCACATGGGCAAGTCGAAGAACCCGCGCACATTCCGACTGGGTAATTGGCACCGTGTCGAAAGCGCTCCGTTTATTCTTCAGTTGTTTATATGTACCAGCCGGATCCTGGACAAACAACGGATGAGAACGACAACCAGTAAAGTGCAGCAGGTCGGTTCATTAGGGAGATCAGTGCTGGGCTGGTAGAGCTTACATCTATTGCTTCTTCTGGTAGCTCCGAGAAGTATTCGTCGGCAATTGAAGCCACCGAGTCAACCAGCTCTTTGTATCGTTCCGCACTGTGGGTGATATCAGCTTGAGCCGGGGCAACAAGAACAGGAGGAAGAGAAGGGCACGATATCTTACTAGTGTTCCACGGGTAATCTCTGCACTTCGTACTTCGCCTTGACGCTGGCGAGCTCATATTTGAGATTCTGTATTTCTGCGTCGGCTTTGCTCTGCATCGTTTCGCGAGTTTCCCGTTCCCGGTCGCGCATCTTAGTCATCTCCTCGAGCTTTCGTTCGGTCGTTGTCTGCGTCTTCTCGAGTTCCTTGTTTTTGGCCTCTAGCTTGGCAATGTGTTCCTCGTTATCCTTCTCCAGCTGAGTTTTCTTCAGATCAAGACCTTTCTGTACTTCCTGTATGGCTCTTTCATGCTCCTTCCTCAGGGCTTTGATCAGTTCCTCGTACTTTTGCTTCTCTTGCTGGCCCGATGCTGCCTGTGATTTCAGCCCAGAGATCTCTTTCTCAAGTTGTATTCGTTCATTCCTTAGCTGCACTTGGTGAGACTGCTTCATTTTCCCCATTTTTCTTTCGAGCCAGTCATTTCGATCCTCTAGCTCCTGTACCTGTGCTTCAAGGTCTTGGCCTGCGCTGTACCGTTCATCGACGGTCTTGACCATTTCTCCATATTGGTTGAATGTTTCGGTGATCTTTTCAACCGCACTCTTGACAGCAGACATACCTCCATTCAGATTGTGCACCTGGAGATGGATCTTCTCGTTAAACAGACCAAAATCCACGCTCTCGAATTGCACGGGCCCCGAGTCATTGCTCTCGACTCCGTTCGGCAGTCCGTCAGACACCTTGTCCAACTTCCCGTTTGTGATTGCATGCATGCCTGACTCGGACATGGAAGCTGGGCGGACCTTGTGTTTCACAGTGGCCTTGAGTATGTTGCACGAGCACACGAACGATCAACCAACTCACCGGGAGCTTTTCTTTTTTTCTCGTGATTGAACGGACAATCTTGTCCACGTACGACTCAGTACTCGAGATCTCGCGGTCCAGGTGCCGGGAAAACCTCAAGTTAGGAACTTTGCGGGACATAGAGCACAGCGCGGGGCATTGTCAGTGGATAAAATGCTTTGAAGGAAAGAGCGGCTGATGCAGAGGGACGGAGCTATATTTTGGACCAGTCTCCTGAGATGCATCCTGACTCTCTCGCTCATAATCACATGGAAGTGGCAGTTGTTCGATAAACTGCATAAGGAAATCTTCTACGTGTCAGCGAGTGAGTGAAGGAACAACGACCAGACATCGACCAATGCCATTGAAGGTTCCCGTAGTGATACGATGATGTGCAGGGTTTCTTCACATTGCTGCGTCTCAGAATTTTGTGATTGGACACGTCTGCCTGAATTGTGAGGCGTAGTCGAGAACACATGGTCCGTGCCAACCATGCGAGATTCTGCATGGACCTATCAGCAGCTGAGGCAGGTCATTTTTTTTTCTGCTGAGCTCTTGATCCCCCATGTTTGGAGGCCAGAGCTGTTCTGCACGGATGAGTTGGCATCATCGTCGAGCCAAAGCGAGAACACCTCGAGTCCAGGATGCTGCATGAATCGTTATCTGGAAGATGTAGAGTTGAATGGGATTGGCGATAGAGGACGAGGCGTTTTAGCTAGAAGCTGCTGAGTCTCCGAACAGCCCGCAGACCGGGAACACGGCATGTCCTCTGCGGAACGGACCGCCAGCGGACCAAAGAGAGGGCCATAGGCAAATACAAGTAGGGTCTCGAGCCAACCATGGAGGCGAGGCTGGAGCAGCAAGCCAATCCAGCAACCTGCATATCTTTCCTCGTGGACTGAGAAGGGATGGAATAGATTTCCAATTCGACTTCGGTCTCGTTTATGTGTACGGAGCAAGACAGCTGATATCGTTGCCGAGGGTGTTCGACGTAAAGAATATAGCTTGTCTGGGGCGCACCTACCACTTTTCCGACAGTGAAATGCCTCCACAGTAGGTGCTCTTGGTAGCAACTGAACCGCCAATGATCACGACACTGCGTTCGAGTATGGTCAAACGTTGACTCGCAATGCACATACTGCTCTCTTCTCAGATCCCTCATTCACCAGCGCTAAGGCCAGAAGAGAGTCAGACTGCCGGAAAGAGCACTCATAGATGCCAAACCCGTAGATCAAGAACAATGAGAGCGTGGATGAGGCCGCCGCTCCTGATGCGCAAAGTCAGTTCGAACTGGCGCTTCTTTGGCCCCCAGTGGCAGTCCGGGGGACTTGGGGACTTGGGGACTTCAAGTTGCGAACTGGGTGTGCAGCCGATAAGCACCCTTATCGCCACGTGACAGGGGCTCGGCAACGTGACACGCTGGCGAACTTCGCAAAAGGGGCTGAGCATCGAGGCTGCCATCAGATCCATCCATCATCCATCATATCTGGCAACATCTTCCTCTTTGCCCTTATAATCCAGGTCTCGCCTCTCTTTACAAAAGCACATCACCGAAAAGATCAAACACGGGAGGCAACGTCTTGAAGACTGCATCTTCCTCCGGACTTGCCCTGTGCGACCCCATAACATCAAGTACCGGAAGCCACCTCTTCAACCTTCTGGCCGTCTTTACCAATTGGCCACCTTCAATCTCCTGCCAGCCAGCCCGTCATTGCCAGTATATTCGGCCTCTCTGTCGACCCCAAATCTCGACGACTTATTCAACAAACCTCATTATCCCAGCCCCTTCTATCTTTTTAGTTAGAAAACCCCACCACCTTCATCCAAGAAATGGTCAGTCTCCTCCCCCCTCTCACGATTCAAAACTCCATGGAGCCCAGCGCCGCTCACAAACATACTCTACCGACCAGGCTCAAACACCCGCGCAGCGCCGCGCCAACGAGAAACACGCCAAGGGCGTCGAAAAGCGCATGGGCAAGCCCGAGTCGGCGTACAAGAAGAAAGAAGCAAAGAGGTCGCCCGTGAGCATCGCCGCTGTTGGTTCGTGCTCACTTTTTTTCTTCTCCCTCTTCCCCATCTATCCTTTCCCGCCTGCTCTCCTCCCTCATTTTGGCAATTCTGCCTTCCCACCATATCCTTCCATCATCCCATCTCTCTCCCTCGGTCAGACGACGAGTGTCCTCGTCAACTTCAGGGATTCTTTCTTTCGTCCAAGCACATGTGAATACACCCAACCATCCATCCATTGAGTAGCGTCTGTCTTATCACGCTTCGTATCCACTGTCCTATCTATTCCCGTGGCAAAGCGTGGGCGCGCCTTGGCTGACCAGAAAAAAGGGCTGCTGATTTTCGTCATCGTCGCCCCCCTGCTCATCGAACAATTAAAGCTGATCCCCTATCTCTGGGGCCTACTACTGGATCTGCTGGCCAAGATAGGCCTGGTGTCGAAATAATAAAAAAAGTTCTTGGACGCCCCCTCCCTCCCCGGTAGCTTTTCGAGGGACTCTTCTTCCTCTCTCTCTCCTTCCTGGACCAAACTTTTCTCCCTCTCCTTTCCCCCTTTTGTCCAGATCAGAGAGGAAGGAAAAAGCGGCATGCCACAACACGCCGCAGAAGGCTTTTGGTGGTCAGCCATGGCAAGGAATGATCTGATGGGATAGATTGGATTGGGGTGGACGGGGCATTTCAGCCATTTCCCCCTTAAGTTGAACTGCTTGCGGCGAGGAATGGTAGGAACTGGGCCGGGGGAAAAGTTCCTGATTACATTACTAGCTGTGTCGCTAGAAGTTTGCTCTGTACTGTACACATTTGACGCTCTATGTGGACTGCTCCCGGAAATGATAATTTCGCTCAAATTTCCCAGCTCACCAACAAACGCGCTCTCGCACTATACTCTAACCTAGTACGGGATCCCGTTGGTGATTAATTGAAACTCATCGTACACCTTGGTCGTCACGTTCGCCGCGCTCTTCTTGATACAACCCAGCATAAACTCCGCAGCCTCCCTCTCGCTCTTGTCCAGCACGAATCTCTGCTTAAAGTTCCGCATCGTCTCGGGCTTGAAACACGGTAACCCGCTGTCCAGCATCAGACTTACCAAGTGGCTGAGCTTGTCGCAGTAGGGCCTGCTCGCGAGGAAGGCTTTGATGGTGAGCTCTTCGAACCAGCGGTATGGTTGACTAGTATGAGGGTCATCTCCGCCCATGACGGCGATCATTTCCGGCGTCAATTTAAAGGGTGCCCGTTCGAATTTGACTCCGCCGGGGGCAATGTCGAAGCAGAATCCAAAGTCAATGTGGAGGATGTGGCCCTTGTCGTCGATCATGATGTTTCCATTGTGGCGATCCTTGAATTGCAAGAGGTACGTGATGACAGAATATGCAGCCATGCTCTTCACGAATTCACTGCGAGCTTCCTGGTACCGCACCGAATGTTCGCCGCCGTATTTGGTGATGAAGTAATCATGCAGACCATTCACCGCTTCTCGGCCCAACATGTCGCGGCTGATAGAATTCGGAAGAACGTCGATGACGCCACAGCCGGGCGCCGTGGCGGTGACACGGTACGGAAAGACGTAGACGTCCAGACCTATAGAGTTGAAGATGCCCCGGAAAGCCGCAATCATCTGCAACGCGAGGACGTCTTGGCGACAATCATCGCCAACTTTGAAGATGGCGCTCTGCCAGACCTCGTAAGTCGCCCAATTCCCATCATTCAGTTCAACGTTGGAAATGTCACTGGTGTTTCTGCGGCTGTGACTTATTCTGGAGTTGGCGGTCTGGGTCTTCGGCGCTGATTCGATCAGCTCGCTTGTCTCCTCGTTGGAGGCGTCCTTCTTTTTGCGAATCCGGAAAGTTGCCATGTATGGTGCCTTAGCATGAGATTGCAACGGCTTCCCGGATTTCCTGTCAATACCAACCACAACGCCGTCAGGGTTGCTCGGAAGATAAACCCCAACGTCAACTTTGATTTTCCGAAGTTCTTCTTCGATCTTGGCCTTCTTTTCCGGCTTAGGCCTTTTGATAAAGGGCTTGAGCTTGCCCGAGATATCCGTCACTTCACTAAAGAATGCAAACTCCCGTTCGTAAAAGTCCTTGTCTTCGCCAGAGAACCCTGAAATCAGACTGTTCATGACTTTATCCAGTGTGGGCTTGACAGGATCTGGCACTTGTGAGTCCTCATCCTTGTATGCGTTGGCCTTCATGTTCCAAATAATCTGGTGGGCAAATAATTGTGAGAACTTGCCAGTCTCGATGATGTACCGCTCGACGTATCCTAGCGTATCGTACCGTAGGGCCTGTACAATTTGTGGGACATAGAAAAACGTAACATCGACAGAATGGCTCTCCACAGCTCTCATCGCGTACTGGATGATGAATGGATGGTTTCCAAAAGCAGGCATGAAGTATGTTACGGCTTGAACAGGGTTGACCGGCCGCCAGTACAGGAGATACTTCAACTGGAAGGACAGGTCTGACGACAAAGTATCTCCAAGCAACAAATCGACTGCATTCGCTTCGTGCAAGGCTTTCTCCGGCTGATTCATAAGTAGGAATCGGACGTCGCGGCGAAGCTGGTCATTGTTGAACCGTGCGAGAAGCTGTACAGCGAGCGCTGGATCCTCTGCCCATGCGGTTCGAACAAGGCCGGCAACATGAGAGTCCGGCTGACTCTGGTGTCCCGAATGACCAAGAGGCGATAGCCAAACGTTTAACCGGTTGATTTCGTTCAGGAGGAGAGCTTCCAACAGCTCCTGTTTCTGCTGAGGGTCTTTTCTGGTCGCCGACGCTGGGAAGATGGGTGTTCGAGTTCCTTGCAACAAGGCTAGAACATCTTGCATAACTTGGACTTCAGCTAATAATTGTAACCGATTACCGCCAAAAGACCAGAATGGCGGCTTAGCAAACCACTGCAGACCGACGGATAGAATAAGATCTTTTAATTTCCACATGGACAACTTGTTGAGACAAGTACTGTTTTTGACGACTCGGAGAGCAAAGAGGACCGTGTGAAATTGTATGTCGCGCAAAAGAGGATGGCCCTTGATGTGGATAAAGCCAAGAAGAGTTCGCTCAAGCAGTCGGATAAACGTGCGTTGAGTATTGGCGCTTCCAAGTCTGATGGCATTAAAATGACTCTCGAAAAACTGCATCAGCCGGAAATGGGGGGCAATGGTGTTGTGCGCCGCTTGCGCTTCCTTATGCAGGGCGGCTCTGTCGGATGGTGCGAACTCTTCTTTGACATAAAAGGGATCCGGTTGCTCGAATTTGGGACTGAAGATGCCGACTTTTCGATCAATCGTCCTTTCCCAGGCCTGCGCAACTTCTGTCAAGATCCGGGCTTCCATCCTGGTATTCTCATGAATGACCCCAAGCCACAAAGAAATCCCAAGTTTAATGGATTCTTTCGTGAAAATGGCGAAAGGAATATTGACCAGATAGTGAACGATAGCTGTCTGCGACTTCTTGCTTTGGCAGAGGAGAGCCGCTGCGCGTCGGAGAACATCCTTGACTTCAAATGCTTTGACGTGAACCTTCCGACTTGTTCTTTTGTGAAGGTCGAGGAGTGCATCTTGCAAAACAGGCATTGGATCAGTAGAGGGCCTCTGCAGTGAAGATCTTCGTCCAGTCGTGTCGTCCATGTAGACATTGTCGCGGTGGTGGTCCGGGATACCGGTGAATCGATATTCTTGTCGAGCGGTATATTGGGCTACAAAATCAGACGCCATGTTGATGTCTGTCGAATCGTTTCTTCGGTCAATGGCGTTGAGTCTACGATCTGTTGGAGGGATCATGGAGCCCATCTCCAGAGCGAAAGATCTGCCCAATGAAATATGGCCGTATCCCCCAGTATCATCGAATTCAGATAGATATGTCTGAAGGAGGCCCTTGATATCCAAAGGTGCCACTCCCATCACCATGGTCACCCACTTTCTGGCGTCACTATGCAGGGCTTGCAGAGTGCGCTTGCGGAAAGCGTAGTCGTCAGACAACTCAACCGTTATCTTGCCTCTGGTAGAGGTGAGGGTGGACCGCCATTCGTACTCGTCAGTATCGGCATCGAGACAACTGGACCACATTAATGAGAGGAGCTCCAGCAAAGCGAACAACGCAGACTTCTGACACAAGGCAGAAGGCACAAAGCTGATGATGTGGTTGGCTGCCGCCCTTGCGACCTCTTGCATCTTGCTGCTACGGTGGCAGCAGCCACTCAAAATCCGAGCTAGTTGTCGAGACACGTAGGGTGCGCTGAAGTCGTCATCCTTCCCAGCTACAGCTTTTTGGGTGTACCTTTTCACAACCTCGTTCGCAATGGAGCCAAGGCATGTTCCCATATGGCTAGTTTGCGTAGTCGGGTCCGAGAAATAGTCCAGAATCTCCGCACAGCTCCCGGACACAGCCCGGAGACTTTCGACCAGAAATACAGCATTTAAAAACACTACCTTCTGGTAACTCAACTTGCCGATGTCAGATTCTCGGTCTGGGATAGCGAAAAGCAGAGCTTTCTTTTGATCGTTCATATGATGAGAGTTCATTCCTCTCCGTAGGACTGTGTTGATCTCCACGTCTGATTCCAGAAGCTCGGCACGGTCATCATCCACGAGGGGCAACGAGTTCATCGCCAACACTCGCAAATCATGGTAATGTTGCTGGCCGATGCGGGACTGGAGTGTGATACCGTGTACGGCCACATTGTACCAAACCTCTCTAACCATGCTTAGCACATCGCCGTCTTCGGCAAGTGTGCTCTCGATCGTCAGAGCGGGTTTTCGAGAAGCGAGAATAGACAGAGGCTTGAGAAGAGGTGCTATCTCCTTCGCGGCTTGTTCGACTTCCGCAGACTGTTTGAATTCTCCTTCAACGACATCCCCCTTGCTGAGGACTCGTTCCAGCAGCTGCATCGCATAGATCTTGAATAGTGGCGAGCGGTTGTCCAAGTTGATTGCAATATATTCTTGTCCATTGTGGACAGATTGTAAAATAGTGGCATTTTCCTGGACGACAGCCTCGTGATGCAGTCGAGTGTAGAGTCTGAGCAAGGCCTTGAACTCGTTTTCCTTGCCAATAATGGCAAGCTTTGCGGCTTCTTCAATAATACGAGCGTCAACCACGACGCTGATTCTCCCAACCTTTTGCAGCATCATCATCTGTGCCAGAGCAATGATTTTGCTGTCGTTGCATTCGGTGGCCAAGACGACGATTGCATCTGCAACATTTCCACAGACCAGTGATGTTTCTTCGTCGCCACTCAAGGAGAGTGATATGACGCTTCCAGTGCGTAGTCTCGTCGTAGAAGACATGGAACCATTTTGGCCACTGATGTCCAACGTCCCGTGAGCCTGGTGAACCTTTTCGGCTCCTGTCTGCGAACTCAGAACATTCCCCAGTGAATATATCGTTGTGATGACAGCATCATGTGACAGCATCCTCAAAATATGCGACAGGCTTTGCGCAGCGACGGCAACTGCTGGTGGTCTCGAGGTGCCTCGGACAATAAATCTTAACAGGATCCGGGCGTAGTTGTTGGCACCCTCAGGGATATGTTTGGCCACAACGGCCATGCTTTTCAGTACTATGTCCGCAAGGTCAATATCTGCCATCTGGACTTGGTTGGCAATCGAATCCTCAAGCCATCCGGCCAGGTCCTCAGCATCAGCAATTTCATCGTCAAGAACCAAGCAATGCAAGTATGCTTCCACGGCGTATGCCTTGACAGAAAAGGCAAGACGCTGTTGCCAGACGGAGCTGAGCTGTAGGTAATCCGAGCCATCCTCCAGTACGCGCATCTGCTCACTGACAATGTCCACCAGATACTCCACCATGTCATCAGTAATACCGTCATCTTTGACTCGATTTAGATGAGTGCCGGCGATGTATTGATCGAGTATGTCTCCGCATTCTACTGCGTGCTCCCCGCATGACATTCTCGCTGAGCATGCAAGGACCAGTTTCATGAAGCCCTTTTGCAGCAACATAGCTCCGACAGGAAGCCCCTGCGCGGCGAATCTCTTGAGGTATTTTCGCCAATCTCGTTCGGCGGCATCGGGCGAGGTGGAGTTTCGGATAGCCGACGAAGCAGTCTCAACGGCTATCAGGAATCGCTCTGACAAAGCTTCTTTCAAGCACCGAGTAAGTTCGACTGTCTCGTAGGGGGACCAGAAACTCCCATGGGCGGCCGCCGCATCGAGGAATCCGATCAACGACACCGTTATCGCTGCAATCTCTTGAGTTTCGTCCTCGTTTGCATTCTGCTCACCAACCCCCACAGCGGCCAGTGCCGAAGCAGACTTGGACCAGTTCTGCGTATACGACGTGATGCTGTATGCGACTGCATCTTTCAACGGGGGAAACCTGAGCCCGAGGACGAGAAGCGCCTTTGTGAGTTGAAACGTGAGGGCCGTCCATGGGGCGGGCCTGATTTCTTGAATGAAGGGCGAAGATGAGAACACCTGTAGGTGTGACTCGGGCAGGTAAGCAGTCAACTGTTTGACTAAACGGTCGGCATGAGACAGCTCGTGCAAATCATGTGCACTCGTGCACAACGCGAGCAAGACATCGAGTTCGCGGGGCGACATGGGCACCCTCGAAGTGGGTGCGATAGCTCGAAGGACTCCATCAAGAACACCGCCGTTCCCTTGAGACTTGGTGGATGGTGCCGACGAGGTGAGACGCTTGAATTCTGCCTCGCGCGTCGAGGACCGGATGGAGGAGAGGGCCGCGAGTTTGGAGAAGGCCTGTCGGCGCAGGCCTCCATGGCCGCTGAGATAACGTCAGTCCAAACACAGAACGTAGACATTAGGAGAATGGGAAATATACAGGTCCATCTGGCCCGATATTCAGGCGCCGTCGCGCAGGTCTGGAGGACAATCCGCCCTGGGCTGCGTCAAGACTGCGCATTGACGAACTTCAAAGATCAGAACAGGAATTATGATGATGCGGGAATCTTGGTACTAGTCTTTCACGTGACAATTACCCCATCGAGCACCCAGGCCGTGCCGCTTTTAAGATCTGAGATAGCTTGTATTACTGATCCACTCTGTCGCTCACGCTTCCTCCTGAGCCTCATCCTGTTCAGGGGTGGCGGTGGAAATATATCGTCGATTATATAAAGGGCTGGACAAAAACCAGCATACATGTAAAACACCGGCTTAGACACCAAACGGTCCCCCACAAAGTCCACGACACGCTCCCTTTATTTTCTCCGCTCAGCAAAGCCCTTGTCGGGAAACAATCCAGCGAGGGTCTCCCTCATCGCGTGCTGAATATCCTGCAACTCCTGCTCGTCGGTGGTGGCGACGTCGTCGTTGAGGCACATTTGTCCGGGGAGCTGCTTGTGTTCCTTGACGTAGTGGCGGTAGAGGGTGCTGTCGATTTGGTCGGCGTCGGTGACCATGACGAACAGCGTGTCGCCCGGGTCGACCTCGATGAACTTGTAGCGCATGGCGCCCTTGACGACGAGCTCGCGGTCAGCGGCCTGCGTGTCCGCGTGCGGCAGCAAGGGGCTCAGACCCGAGGGTGTCTGCTGCAGGAGGCCCTTGAGCAGGCAGTCGCCGCAATGAGGGTTCTGGCGCGCCAGCCGGTCGAAAATGACAGCGGCGCTGAAGGTCGGGTTTGTATGGGATGTGTTCGAGTTGTCGGTCAGGAACCCTAGGGCTAGGCAGTTGTCGAGGGCGAACTCGGCGCAGTCGACGTTGCGGATGGCGTGGGGCCCGTCGAGCGACGTCCATAGCGAGTTGGTGTTGACCTGCGGCGCGCGGAGCCCGGCCTCCTCGAGCATCGACGGCACGTGGTAGAAGATCTTGCGCCGGAAAGCCGCCTTTTCGGCATTCTTGTGGCCCCTTTTCAGCTCGGCCGCGATCGTTTGCCGTTCTTCCCACGACAAGATCCCGTCGCGGTCCACGTCGCTGCGCAGCATAATATAGCTCCACAGGAGCAGTTCGCGGTGCCGCTCAATTATGTAGTGGTTCGTCACGTACCACGAGTACAGCTGGAAGCCCGGCTCGCCACGGAACCGCTTGCAGGCACTCTGGATCTCGGACCGGGGAAAGGCCTCGATGGCCTCCCGCATGATGCTTCTGGAGAGAGAATGTCCAAAGTGGCTCTGGCCCTTGCGTTTTCTGACCCCGAACCGACGGTTCAAGAGCCACGAGGTGTAGATCAGATACGGCTGCCAAAAAAGAAAATGTCAACAAAACCACCCCGTGAGCAAAGGAATTTAAGGTCCTGAAAAACACAAACCTTTTCACCAAAACGGTGTGCGTCGGCTTCGGTCGGTGCCGACGTGGTGCTGTAGCCGTTGGTCTTGAAGCTCATAACCGCGCCGAACAGGGGCGAGTAGATGTCCGCAGGCGCGTGCTCTCGCGTCAGCAACATGTCATCGGACATGGCAAAGAACTGGGAGTGTAGACAGTGTCAGTGTCGGTGCACGCATATGGGACGATGGCCCCAATCCCTCTGGGCTCGGGCGGGGGGCTTTAAACTTCTCAACATACGTACCTGGTCAACTTCCGACTTGGTATTGAAGATCTGGTTCTCGATCGTCAGCGAGTTGAACGCAGGCAAGCACACTTTCTTGTCGTTCTCGAACATCTCCTCTTGAGAGATGACCTGGACAAGCTTGGATACCAGCGGGTCGTCGAACGCAAGCCAGGTGGGGGCCTGTTTCCGGACTGGGGTACCGTTCTTGTAAATGGAGTTTACGAGGACTTTGATCGTGTTCATGAAATGGCCCGCGTTCTTCTCGATGCTGCGGAACGAATAGCGCAGTTCGTCCCAGTCCCGATATCGGTTCACCCCGTGCGAGTTGATCCATTCCCCTTCGGCGTCGTTCAGGATCGACCGCTCTTCCCACGGTCTGATGGTCTGTTGAAAGTCGCTTTCTGATCCGTTCACCCCTGCATGTCAAGTTAGCCCCCCAAACAGCAATGGCCGCTCCAAAAGGACAGCCCATATGTGACGCAGCTCATACATAGATAGACAAAATCGATCTTGGGCTCTTCCAACTTCCCCCATTTCTCGACGTCGTACGTCCCCGAACTCACCCATTCGTCTTCCCAGCCTTGGAGGACCTCGTTCTTGACGGCTTCTTCGAATGGCACCCAGACGAACTCCGGAAGAGATTCTGCCCTCTTCTCTAGAGACAAGTGCTGTTCCGTCTCGTTGGATTCGTCTTCGACGAGTGGCTCTTTCGACGACGTGTCGGGCGCAGGCACTTCTATCCCAGGATCCATGAGATTTGGTACGTTTTTGTGGCTAGGATCTCCATCGGTTGGCCCGTTGTTTTGCAAAGATGGCGGGTCCGGGATTGGATCTTTCGAAGACGTGTATGGCGCAGGCACTTCTAGTCCAACATCCATGAGATCTGGTACAGGATTTTGGCTAGGGTCTTCGTCGGTTGCGAGGTTGATTTGCAGAGGTGGCGGGTCCGGGATTGGATCTTCGATGTCTTTGGCGGATTGTTCATCCTTTGTAGGCTGCGAGGCTTTGCTTTCGGTTGCCAGGTTAATTTGCACAGGTGACGAGTCTGGGATTGGATCTTGGATGTCTTGGGCGGATTGTTCATCCTTTGTAGGCGGTGAGGCTTTGCTTTCGGTTGCCAGGTTGATTTGCACAGGTGACGAGTCTGGGATTGGATCTTCGACGTCTTGGGCGGATTGCTCATCCTCTGTAGGCCGCGAGGCTCCGCCTTCGTCTTCGAGGGATAGGCTCGTGTCAACATCCGGTGAGATAGAGCCGTCTGAGGTACTGTCGACAGCGATCGGCGATTGTTGCACATGCTTGAGCTGCTGCTTTGGGCCACCAAACCTCCTCTGAAGACTGGCTTTGTAGCTGTTGCTGTGCCGATAGTCTATCGAGCTGCGACACGAGGCCAGGACAACCGTGGCTCCGATGAGGACGACGAACAGCAACAGCATGCTTGATCGCGAGCCTTTTCTCCGCCACATCGGCCTTTTCACCGTCACCCAAAGAGGCATTCCCTGGTCATTGACTCCTCCGTAAGGATAGTACATTTAGACTCCTGGCGAACCGGTTTCCGCGACGATTGTGCTGGTCCTCAAATCCCCCACCCACGACTTTCAACCATAACCTGGAAGGCGATAAATCCAAAATCCAACTCAGAAGAAAGCGCACCTAGTGTTTCGACGTGTTGAGGCATCTAGCCAGGCTCGCTCAGAGGGAAGGAGCTGGCGTTGAGAGACAGATGTTGTGGTGCTTCCTCGATGGCCAGGTCTGGATATGCCGAGTCCGGTGTATGCCGTGCTGCCGCGAGAGAGCGCGCTGAGTATACATAAGCCGACTCCCGAATCACACGATAAATGTCCCGATAAGCCATAGCTCCCGGGAGTGAAATTGGTGGAATGTGAAACCTGTCGTACCTTGGGTTGGGGGGGTGGACGAGGCGCGGAGAGAAGGGGGATAAGATAAGGGGGATGAAGGTTGTTTCGCTAGGGCTATGTATGGGCTTGTTACCTCTTGTCATTTCAACACTCCCTCCGTCGCTGAGGTCCGAAGTCCAGAACGTGGCAGATGGATGCAATCCGGGCACAGGTCAAGAAACGACAGCCTTGCCTTGGGTCAGGGTGCTTGGGGACAAATTTGGGCGGCGCCACTCGGCTTCTTTCCGGCCAAGGATCGACACATTGGGTGCAGGGTTCCAGAAAGTCTATGATTCTTTAACTGCCGAGTGATCGACATATATATGCGAGGCCTTAGGGAGAAGAAAGTCTATGATCCTTTATCTTCCGATGTCTCTTTTTCCGGGTTACTCTATCGGATGTTCTCTTTTAGGAAATGCATACCCCGCAGTGTTTTTCTATGAGCGCGTCAAACCACGCTATTCTTCAAAGATGCTTGGCCCGGAGAAGGCGGACAGGATATCAGTCTTACTTGAACCTTTGCTATTGGCTCCGAGAGAGCCATGCTTGGAGGGGCGCTGGCCCTGACGAGCTGTACACAGGAGGTTCTCAGGAGTCATGCTTCAGTCGGAGAGACTCTTCCACAATCTATCTAGCTGTCCTTGCTGGGACAATGTTTGATTGGATCACGGCGACAGGACGAAGAAAGACTCCCTCGTGTGAAGCTCGTGAAGGTTGATGGCGTCTAGACTCTGGAAATGAGTGTACGGGTACGCCCCAAAGACGTCCCTGAGTGAGATTAGCACAGGACAACCTCATATACCTACGCCCTGGCTGTTTGTCACTTGTCGAGAGGGTGATTCACTCTGGTCAGGGCTCTTCTATTGTTCTCATTCCAGAAAGCGTGCAAGCTAATGACTATGTCCTCGAACTTGTACACCAAATTAGCGAACGAGCCGTTCTCGATAAGTGTGGATTGCCATCCCCTTGAGCCTCTCGACGCTGGTAAGTACATATCTGATGGCAAGTCAAAGTGCGGAGTGAGGAAGGAAACTAATGAGCATTTACTAGCCAAGCCGGAGATGGATCAAGACGGCCTGGAAAAGCAAGCCGTGACCGAGGAGTCTTCGGCCAAATCGATGAAGATTCCACGATGGGCTTTGAGCGATCCCAAGACGCTCTTTAGCACCAATATCAGCGAAAAGGACGCCGTCAACTGTCTCTGCGTCGTGCTTAACACCGTGTCCACGGTGTCCATCGTCTTTGCGAACAAGATGTAAGTACTGTTTCCTGAAGCCCTTGCTGCTAGTAGACATTGATTGGGGGTGGATGGCTAACTATTCCCCCCAGAGTCTTTACCGATCCCCAATTCCGCAAGTTCCAGATCGGCACCGCAGCATGGCACTTCACGGCGACGACGGTACTGCTGTACCTTTCGACCCTGCAGCCATTTCACTTCTTCAAGCCGGTGCGGCTGGCTGTGCGAGACATCCTGCCCCTGTCGACCTTGTTTGTCGGGTTCCTGGTACTGGGGAACCTATCGCTCGCGCTTAACACGGTCTCGTTCTACCAACTGGCCAAGATCATGACCACGCCGACCGTGGTGGCCATCAACTTTGTGCTGTTCCGCAAGGTGCTTCCAACGCCGTTGCTGCTGGCCATATTGGTTTCGTGCCTGGGCGTGGCCTTGACCAACGTCGCGATGGTCACGTCGAACCCGACGGGCACGTTGGTTGCCGTCGCAGCCTTCGTCACCACGGCCTTCTACCAGATCTGGATTGGCAAGAAGGTGGCAGAACTCGACATCGGTGCCCCCGCGCTGCTGCTGAACCAGGCGCCGCTCTCGGTGATTATGCTCCTGTGTCTGCTCCCGTTCACCGACACAATCCCAGACTTTCGGACTGTCGACCCCAAGATCCTGGCCACCTTCTTGTTCTCGGGCGTCCTGGCCGCGGGGCTCAACCTGAGCCAGTTCCTCATCATCGGGCGCGTGTCGGCCATCGCCTTCAACGTCGTCTCCAACGCCAAGAACGTCATTATCATTGCCCTAGGCTGGTACACGGCCGGCCAGGCCCCGTCGGTGAAGGACGTTGTGGGCGTCATGCTGGCCCTGGGTGGAGCGGGTGCGTATTCGTGGCTGCAACGAAAATGAATTTGGATGTCTTCATGCTTTGAAAGTTTGCGTGGCCACGACATGGAGCAAGAAGTGTTATCATTAGAGGATATCACTGCATATGGGAGACATCTGGCAAGATATCTTATTATTAAAAGAGAACAACCGAACAACCCATGTGGGAGACATGTGACAAGATATGTTCATTTATATTGCCATTTACTTTCAGTCAGAAAAGAAACGGACGGAATATCAATATCTGGCTACTCGTGAGCGCATTATTAGGCACTACAAAAGATATATGCTAGGCTTATCAGACGATTCCTAACAGTATATTGGGATAGATAAATTAAAATTTTGTATTTATTGTGACCGTGGACACTGAAAACCCGGAGTAGAAAAGTCCAGGCAGTATTAGAGATGGATCAAGGCCGCAAGGAATCCACGCCGAGCAAGATTTCGACGCCCGTAAACCATTTTCCAAGTAAAGCAAAATGCCCTGAGCACACTCTACCAGGGGTGTTTGAACCTCACACCTTCAAATTCTAAGGATGGTTCTCTGCCTCGACATTCTTCTCCTTCGGCTGGCTCTTTTGCTCCTGGCTCTTCTGTTCCTGGCTCTTCTGTTCCTGGCTCTTCTGCTCCTGGCTCTTCTGCTCCTGGCTCTTTTGCTGCTGGCTGTAAGACTCCCAAAATTGGGATATCTCACTCACCAGCTCGGGCATCTGATCGACCTCCTTGACCCACTCGGACTCGTCTTTCTCGTAGGCTTGCACGAAGGACTTGATCCTCTGCACCTTGGTGGCTCCCGACCCCGCGAAATGTAGTAGAAGATCTGTCATTCCGTCAGCATGAAATCTTCAAAAGACATGCCAGAGACTGATTTGCTTACCGCCAGGCCTCACGCCGTTGGGATGCTCCTTCTTTGCTGGAATTGGCACTCCATGGTCGTCCCGCGCGCCCATGTACGCGTTCAACCAGCGCTGCGGGATCTCGGCGTAACCGTCGAGATAGGTCGTGCCGTCCCAAGGGCGATATACTCCTCCCTCATGTACAACATGCTCAATGGCGGATTGTTCCGAGTAGCGTAGGTCCACTGTTGGTCGGAAGGTCTCGACGCTGAGCGATGATGCCAGCAGGTGGACGGAGTAGTCGTTGATCCTAAGTAGAAAAGCACCGTCGTTGAGCCCATTGTGGTCGTTGCCGCAGAGAAAATTGACCCCCGACACATCCGGGGGCGGTAGATAGATTTCCAAGGGAATCTTGGGGTTGAGAAGAAATGTGTCGGCGTCGAACCAGAATAACCACTCTAGCCTCTCTTTAGGCGGTTTTGCCAACTCCTCCAGCACCACGCCCAGGATCCAGGCAGGTTTCGTCCACAGGCGTCCAAGTATCTTCTGACGCAGGACGTACATGGGATAGCCGTGCATGTCGGCATGCCGGGAATGGGACTCCAGAGCTCGCTCGTAGGCCTCACTGTAAGTGTCACCATATAGCATGGTGATTTTGGCAATCTTGGGCCGCGGCTTATTGTCGTTATTCGCCTCCTCGAGGACAGGAGTCTTGGGCTCATCTTGTCGTGTGCTCGAATCCTTAAGCTCTCCGACGTCCTGGTCCTGGGTGGTTGTAGCTTGTTCGACGAATTGTCTCGAGTACGCGCGGAAGGCAGATAGGTCTGTCCATGCGGATCGAGGGCCGGCCTTACGACCAAAGTGCGAGAGACCTAACTGAAAGACGAAAATCCCCAACAGCATCGCCAAAGCGATTTGGAACTTCTTCGCCATCTAGGCCAACGAACGTGCAGAGCGGAAGACCACTATGGTGCTCAAAACTTCAGGTAGAGTGGTCGACGGTTATCGGGCCTTGCTATTGCAGACGAGGAGAATCGAGAGAAATAAGGTGCCAATTCCCAAGCTCAGTGCAATCCTCAATCCATTCATGGTTAAAGGAGGAAAGACGGACCTGGTCGCGACACGCATCCAAGCTTTACGTGGCACAACCTTCTCGTCGTGTGCGCTCCCGAGCTGGTCAGTCCGGGGTTAGTGGATGCTCTCAGGCCAAGCAATATGGGAGATAGGGGGCACGATACCTCGATGGCCATAACTGCATCGATGCATCGACTAGTCCATTGATGTGGTGTATGGGTTGCTCGAAGGAGATGTCGAGGAATCAAGGGGTATTGGGCGCCCGATACAGTCAATCCAGTTCGCCGGTTACCGCCGTGGCGGTCATCACAAGAGGCCAAATACCAAATGCAGGGTGCAGAGTAACGCGATCTTCATTACCTCTACAAGATGTTGTCTCCGCAAGAGCCGTCGTAGGAACCTTAGAAGCATATCCACATGTTGTAATGACGATTGATCTCTCCGGTATATGACAGCTTCGGAAGTCACCCCATCTTTCAGCGCGGGGTCGAAGTGGCCGGAGGGTATGAACCGACGCCAAACCGACGCCCAAAGTCGTATTTCGTCCTGGTGGTGCCACTAGATGCTCTTCTTGTGGCTACATGATAATTGCTTCTCTGCTTCTATACGTAAAAGGCTCAAAAAGAAGCAGAACGCCTTGGGGTTAGGGTTGGCGTTAGAGGGCGATCGCCAGCCACCTTCCGCCATCGGACATTGGCCTCCCTTTCCCCTGCAGGTCTAGCCTTATGGTTTGTACCAGTCTATATTAGCCAAAAGCTCAAGACTTAATCTGCAATCCCTCCAGCTCATTCGGGCGGACAGTGAACCCGTGTAAATCTTCGAAGAGGGGTTGTCTGATCCCTTGAATGCTTATCTGTATACCTTGCCATCTGGGCATTTCTCGGAAAGCCTAGCCATGCCGAGAGGCACACAATGAGGTACGGACCGACGAACACGAGATTTACACTCAAACCTGTCTCAGAGCACACATGTCCACTTTCACACCCTGAGAAGGTATGGGAGATCTCGTGTTTCTCG
The DNA here is from genome assembly GCF_000836435.1 of Fonsecaea multimorphosa CBS 102226. Taxonomy (NCBI): domain Eukaryota; kingdom Fungi; phylum Ascomycota; class Eurotiomycetes; order Chaetothyriales; family Herpotrichiellaceae; genus Fonsecaea; species Fonsecaea multimorphosa. The sequence continues at coordinate 500,483 of NW_015971646.1, forward strand.
GCAGGCTACTGCTGCGCGGCTCCCACCCGCACCCGGCCGAAATCGATGGGCTTGTAGTCCATAATAGTTAGGGGGTCATCGCCTGCTTGCTCGTATGCTCGGATTCGTTTGTCTCCCAGAGCCTTGATATGACCTTGGTTTTGTTTCGTTCAGGTTTTCACTCGAGGACATTTTTTGGGAAGTTGTGCCCTACCTTGCTTTTTTGTATTCTGCGGCGGGTTGTGCTTTATTCCTAAAGTCCTGTGTCGATGGCTGAGAAGACGGCTTCAGGGAGCCAACTTCCCGTGTTGGAGTGCCCGTCGTCGTCAGGGTCCGAGCTGCCGTCACCGCTCGAATTCATCTTGAGCATTGGCAGGCGCAAGGTGGTGGTTCGGTCGATTTTATGTGCATGCCTATTGATCTTGTTCCTGAAGTACTCTGGGTTGCCTTCAATAGTTACAGGGTACCCTAGTGGACGCAATCACATCGACCACGTCTACAACACCACTCTGGGATTTCAGAGAGTCTTTGTCATCAATCTCCCACAGCGGACTGACAAGAAGGACCTGACCACCATGGCCTCCTCATTCGCAGGCTTCGAGGTTGACTATATTCCTGGCGTCAAGGCAGAGGATGTCAGCGAGAAAGCTGCGCCGTCGGTATGCAACAGCTCTCTCTGTTATCTCCACCGTATATCGTTGCTCGAGAGCTGACTTTTGAACATTAGAATTGGGACCATGATGCCCAGAACCCGGGCGTACTCGGATGCTGGAGAGCTCACATGAATATTCTCCAGAAGATCGTTGCCGAACGGATCCAGACGGCTATGATCATCGAAGACGATGCGGATTGGTCTCCCTTCATCAAGGACCAACTGTTCGAGCTTGCAACAGGGGCTCGTGCGTTGCAGAAGTCTTCAGACTCGGTGCCGTCGCCGTATGGCCATGACTGGCACTTGCTCTGGCTGGGCCACAACCGGATTGGGCCAACGGACCAGGATCAAAACATCTGGGTTATTGATCACGACTTCACAGTCCCTCCTCTGCAACATCGCAATTCACGATGGCGGCAGTCGCACGTTCCGGAAGACGCGCTACGGAACGACACGCGGCTGCTCTTCAAGGCGTATGCTGGCATGTGCTTGTACGGGTACGCCGTCACCTATGACGGCGCTCGCAAGATGTTGTCGTCAATATCGGTCCAACCTCGCAACCAGCCGGTGGATCAGAGCGTGTCGGACATGTGCCGTGGCAAAATGGCCCAGGGTTTCGAATGTTATGGCATATGGCCGCCCCTGATATCAACCCATCGCTCTGCAGGATACAAGTCTCAGGATTCCGACATCAACATCAATGCAAAGGTTGGCTGGCATCAGGAATATACTTTCGACATTCCCTTCAGTACCACGATCAATATTCCCAGGCTGGCCGATGGCGCCACGTCCGTCTTGTCGCAATGGCCCGACACGGATGTCCAAGAAGCCCCGATCAACCCGGAAATTCGACGGCGTTCTCAGGGGTATCTGAAGAATATCAACTTTGGAGCTCTTCCAATACGGGATGCGTCGATCACGATATGAGACCCCAGTTCTGTAGAAACCACCAAGGGGGTCAAAGCCACTCAGCTTCCGCGACCTCCCCAACAATTGGAGCGTCTTGCAGCCTCATCGTTGTGGGAGGAGTCTGACCTTTCTGGATCAGATCGCTGCATTCACTCAGAAATCAAGGCGGTTTCCGACACTCGCAGCACCTCTAAAGTCTCGAAGAGTGTCCGTTGGAGGAAATGTGACCAGTATCGAATGCCATTTTGATGATTTCAGCACTCCTATAGACATATCTATCGAATGTCCTTTCTGCTCCTTTTTCAGGGTACAATAGAGCTCTTTCTGATAGATTTGTCGTGATCTCACAGCGCCGAACGGGGAGTGGAGTTCTTAGTCCGTGTCTGAGGGATCAGCATCATGCAAGAGCTGGTGTATGTGCACTCGAACAAGGTTGAAAGAGACATTGTCCTCCGTATCTTCCTTGTCAGGGTCTTCTTCCCCGGCCGGTGCCTTGCAAATAACAAACGCGTACTGGGGTTCCGGATGCTGCAAGAGTCCCTTTTGGAACCACAACCCTCATCAAGCGATGTCCTGTGTAAAACGCAGTGGTGCTTGAGAGATCTAGCGCCGTGAGCTATAAAGCAGGGTAAAGAGACACCGAACTCCGAAGACTCCGAACAACACCGAAGGTCTCCGAGGCCCGCGATTGACAAACTCCCGCGGCCACAACATCCATTGACGGAGGTGAAGCAGTGCCGTGGCGGCAATGGTCAACTTGGTCAAAGGTCAATCAGCAATGGTTGCAGAGACTGTGGCCACAGAGCAATCTGCCAAGAACGTCGCGGTTGGGCTCGAAATGACATTCGTTCTAAGAATGAATGTGTGGTCCCGGCACAGGATGGGAGGAGAGGTAAGTCGCCCCAAGTCGCGTCTGATTAAGATTCGGCAAAGCAGATTCGGTTTACCCGTAGACCAGACACGGCCTGGCACGGATAGAGCGGGAAGGAGAAAGGAAAGGAGGAGTTGAGAAGGGACCACGAACAAATTCCCCAGACTTGGGGTTGGCAGCTGCAGTGATGTTCAGGGCGCCTTGCCACGAAACTTTCTTCCAACCCTAAAATGAGTTTGCGTCTACATACGAGATTGGAGCTCGAAGCGAACAAATTACTTAGTCGCTTGGCCAGCCTCTTCACAAGAATTCCCCAGCCATGTTTACTAGAGAATGTACCGAGTGCATTGAACACATACTCATGAACACCTGAGACATCGGATGAAATTGATTGGCTTTATCATTAAAAGTAACTCTAAGTACGTAAAGGTATGTAACCGCCCTGATCAGGAGCTTTTGGGTAAGCCGAAAAGGGGAGAGAGGACAATATATTAGAGAGACGATCTTGGCTGGGCTGCGGCTGCGGCTGCGGCTGCGGTGCCAGGCCAGGGAATATCGCCCCTCGACAGTTCCATGGGAAGAGCCGGAAATATGCGTGTAGAGAATCTTCATCAAGGTCGTGGAAAGAAAATGAATGATCTCGCGCCACCAGAGCCCGAACCCCCATCAGTCCACAATGTCGCCGTCCATGTCGAATTCAAACGATCGCTTCTGCTCATTTGGGTCGGTCCCTTCGTTATCGGGCTGGTCGTTGTCGCTAGATGGATCGGGTGCGGAAGGTCTTGTAGTGGTCGCGGCTTGAGTAGGTGCAGGTGGCGGAAAGTCTCCCTGGCGACGGCTGGTTGGTACGGGTGGGTGGGCAAAGGGAGTTGTGGTGAAGGGTGTCGCGAAGGGTGTCGCGGACACTCTTGCCGCCTCTACTCGGTGTGCAAACCATGCCGGCACACTTCGAGGGGTGAGGGCGGCGGTCACTGTTGGGATGGCAGAGTATTGAGGTTTGTCGCCAGCCTTGTTTTGGCGAGGTGGTAGTGATCTGGGTGCGGGACCGGCTCCTGTTTGTTGCGTTAGGAACTATTTTGTGTTGGAAGGGTCAAGGGTGAATCCCGAATACTTACGCTGTCTTAGTGACAAGCCAATGTCCTGGCATGCAAAAGGGGGCTTTCCATTACCCTGGAGGAAGAGGGATCCGTCCTCGCTCTGACAAAAGACTGCCTGGCCACCCTCGCCATAGGAAATCCCTTGTCCTTGAACATGAAGCCAACCGTCTTGGCCCTGCAAGAAGTTGTAATTCCCTGAGCTGGGACGATCGTCGAGCTTGACCACCGCATAACCGTTGCTGAAGTCCAGGTGCACAAATTCGTTGCCTACCCCAAGTTGGCCTCCCCATATCCAGAATTTTGCCGCGTCCGTCTTTGACTTGGTGAGGTATGCGTCTCCACCAGTGAAGTAGACGAAGCTGGGCTTGGTCTTGTGATATTTTTCATGAACCACAAATGACTGCAGATGGTACCAGGTGTTGTTGGAATCGCCAGCCTCGAGCGCAGAACTTCCGCCTGTCGGGAGAGCGGCTGCAGAAGTCTTCATAGTGAAGTATGACAGGACACTCAGAAGCGTGGCCATGAGGCCCGTGTCCAAGCCGAAATGAACCATGTTGTTGCTGAGTCTGCTGTTCGATCAAGTCCTGGGTGAGCTCTGTTCAAGGTCGACAGCAACCGGATAACAGAAGTAAAGATGTGCTAAACGAGTATAGGGTCGACGCTGAAAGAATGAGCGAAAAGAACGTGACGTTGTACGAACAAGAACATTAACGAGTATGATAAATGAGTGTGATGAAGGTTATTAAGTAGCCCAGCAGACGAACGTCGTCGCGCAACTCGACTTTGGATGGAGGCTGGAGATACTTAAGCAATGCATACCAGCCAGAAGAGCAATACCTCTGCAATCTCCATGAGGCTCGCTAGTCAAATTGCCTATCACGCACAACGCTGCGAAGATATCTGTTGACAGACCAAAGGCCCCAGCTCTAGTTCAGGAAGAGGCTGGAGGAAACTGGAGTAACTCGACCATTGGAGCAATAACGAACGCGACCTCGCGCCAGCTCACGCGACATCGTATTGGAAGAATCAAACGCGAGCTCGTTGAGGAAAATTCAAACGTGATTTCCATCCCTAAGAAGGTAAGGTAATTTCATGCGGTGGCTCTCGAAAGGCGGGGCACTGGATATACCACGACCCCAGAGTTGATATTGAGTAGAGTTTGTGGCGTCCCCCAGCCTTACGAGAATGTAGAGCAGGCAGCTTGGCACTGGTCTCTGTTCGGCACTCGGGCGGTCATTAGCACTGGCTAATGGATGAAATAGCCGTCTGGTCTCCTGTTCGGCAGTCGGGCGGTCATTAGCACTGGCTAATGGATGAAATAAGCCGTGGCAGCCACCGTATGGAATAGTTCCCTGTTTGCTCTTCAGAGCCTGTAATGCCATCAATGCATGAGTGAAAAGAAGGAGAAACTGCTTCACATACCAAGGCTCCATATTGAATGCGCGAGGGATTTAGACACAAGGACTTCCCAGCCTGCAATGTTCTCAGTACAGGCTGAGCCTGCATTCGCTCGAGAACCCAATTGCCGTCGGTGCTGAAGGGATCAAGGCCAAGAATCCCTGCCACCCCAGAAAGAAGATCGTCAGCGTTAACTTCTCTAGTGCGCTAAATGTGAAATAGCCGTCGATCCCGAGAGCGCCTCGCTCGCATTGGTCATTATGATAGGCGTACAATTAGCCTCATTGCCGATATCGGGTGCGCGCCTTGGGAAACCCTGGGTCGTTGTATCAATGCTCGTGTGATAAGATTCCCAATCCAGAGCTTGGAGGATATATCATATCACGGCCTGTTAGGGATTCAGACACAGGAAGAGCGGTAAGGCCATCCGAACTTGGCTTTCGCTTTGGGGAAGGGATCTGCACAGATCGACACAAAGTCATTACAACCTGGAAGTCAGACGCGGAACGAAAACTGCCTTTTACCTCAACGGCCTGTTTCCCCGTTCGCCGTACCACCACGAACGCATATGCTGTGTAACGTAGGGAGAATTTCTCGGTGACAACGAGCAACGCGCTCCATTTTCGGAGCATTGTTGACATACCTTCAACGTGCCGTCGCTATGAAGAGCGAAGATGTAGAGTGTCGTTTTTGCATAGAATTCAGAGAGGACCATGAGTTACCAGCGCTCGTTCCGGCGGCTGAGATCTTGTCTTTGTCTTCCCGTGAGGCTTTGCGCCGTCAGTGTCGACGCCCTCAGACTTCTCCGTTTGCGCCTTCTTACTCTCCACAGCCATCATTTCTCACCTTGGAGTCTAAGAGCCATGGATAGGAAGAACACCGATTGGCCCTGCTGGACTGCCCCCGGTGATCTTCGTGTCCATCACACGGAAAGTAGGCTTGCCGCTATAGTTTCAACCAGCGAACCTAAGAACCATAGGCTGGGAAAAGTTTCTCGGGAGGTCCGGCGGACTTCAATGTCGCTTTAGCCTCTCGCATGTTGGAGAACTGACGGTTAGTCATAAATCACGAGGGCTGTTAGTATATACCTAGCCTCTCAAGTCTGAATAGCAGGGACAGAACATGACTATTCGACGAGAAAGATGATCTTGACGAGGAGATCCTGCGAGCTGCTCCACGATAATAACTTAAGATCTTCTGGAGCCCTGAACTCACTTCCTCTAGGCTGGGCCTTAGCCGGAATAGCGGGAGTCAGGCCACCAGCGATCCCTTGGACAACTGGAGTCTAGCCACCAGCATTCCCTTGGACATCCTTGGGCTGGGAGGCGGCGTCCTTGAGCACTAGAGATCATTAGAGCCCTTCTCGCTTTCTGCGACGTCTTTTGTAAGAACCCTTGCTCTTCCATGCGACGCGTGCAGATGCGAACCATGATAGCAAGTGGTTCGAAGAAGGTATAGACTGATCTCGATGGCCAAGGGTAATCTGTATCGTGTCGTGCGTGGTGAGATCAACGACTTCACGATCTCGCTTGCACACTTCGTCTAAGGTTTTCGGGCTATGACCAAACCAATCGTTGATGTTGTCGACGTCCTGATCAATGGAAACGGTGCGCGAATTCGCACAAGTCTCGATGGCCCGAGATCTGAGATATGGATAGTAGCTCGATCGCCAGGCTATTGTAGATTGGAAACGATCCTGTGCCGTCATTGACGTGACTAAGAAGGCGGGAGTTTCAAAGAGCCGTAGTCTTAGGCGAAGTCTCCAACCACCAAAGTTCGGCCGTCAAACCAAGACGGGATACCAACTTCTTAGATGTCTTGAGAAAAGGTCCAGGAAGCAGGGTCGAGTATTCGACGATCTGGTTGGTCCTGGCCAGGCGAAGTCGTCCTCCTGTTTCCGTATCTACTCTTTCCTTCCCATTTTTCGCTCTTTTGATTAGCTTGAAGGGGATCTGGTTCGAGTCTCCTCTCCATTATCCTGCACATGCCGCCTGTAAAACCCTTTTGCCACTCTGGATCCGAAGCTCGCTCGAAATTCCGTCCCTGCTAGGTATGATCTCGACCTTATGTGCCGAGAGATCAGAATCGTAGGACTCGACTGAAGTTTTGTTGCCGCCCTCAATCTCGGGTCGGAGGTCCGCGCCATTTCCACAGAGAGGCCGAAGACTGACTAGGAGACAAGAATACCTCAATATTCTCAGACCTAGTCTTATCATCCGGTCTCCAAGGCCAAGCACGGAACTTGACAGCCTGGACAACTCTGCCTGTGTAGGTGGATGCTGTCACTATCCAGAGCGCAAGACGAGGCGCAGAAGGAGATATAGGGACGACAGGTGTGGGCACAGCCGCTTAGGCACTAAAAGAGGTCAGTATTCATCTCGATAAACAGAGAATTGATGGCAACGTCGGTGACTCGTCTGCAATCAGCGGACAGAGGCTCGACGTCTCACTCGTGACAACTTTATAAAAGCTTTACACAGGGTCATTTTTTGCAGTGGATAAGTCGTTGCTTCGAGAGTGGATTGTTGAGCAGTCATGTGAAAGTTACAACAGCGAAGAGAGGGAGGTGACAAGATCAGAGACTGCAGGTAGAAACACAGGCGGTGAAAGCAGTGAGGTCGCCCATTTGAGCACGGGAACGTTCGCTGGTAGATGGGTCTAAGGCATGGAGCTAGGAGCACCGAAGAAGAGCTCATTTCGGACAAGAACAGCGCCTTTCCCCATCCATGTTCAAGCAAACAGAGGATGTTATCGTGGTCAAGAGGATGATTCGACAACCTGTGGCACCTGACGACCAGCACCGGAGGTATGTTTTGAACAGAGCACCATCCAGAGAGTGACCACGCCACCGCAGGTAGACCAGGAGATCTGGTGTATGTGGCTGCGTACGAAGCATATGGTGAAGCTCAGCGCCAGAGCGGCTCTCTGGACGACCATTGCGGTCGATTCATCAAATTGAAAGGTGCGACCAAGGGCAACTGATAACTCGCTGGGCTGGGGACGCAGGCATGCGTCTTCGCGTCATCAGGTACGGTCGTAGGGCTGGTATCTGAATCTCGATACCTAAGTCGAGGGTCCAATGCGAGTGGCCTCAGAGGCTGTATCGCATTGCACAGGTTGAGCACATCTGGTTGGGGTGGTTGTTTGACTGGCGCAGGCACATCAGGCGCAGGCAGATCCAGGCAAACATGGAGATGCCCAGCTTTGTAGCACGTGATGTCGCGGGTGGCCCAATTGCAGCTCCGCTTCGAGCACGTCTACTGCTCGCTCCTCAGTTACTAAGTGACCCATATTTTGTATTTATCCTCAATTGCACTGTGTTTTATTGTCATGTTCCATAATACCTAGGTATATAATCTCTTTTTCAACCGATTCTCTCGCTCTACACCCACCATAAAGCGTCATTCTGCCACTCTCATCACGGAACAGAACTCTTCCAATCGTTAACGTTGGGCTGATCTCCACCCGAGTCTCTGTGGGGGTGTGATGGGTCCCAAGAAAGAGAAGAGCAGTTTGAAGAGGAATCGCGTGAGAATGTAACGTTCTGTGTTGTCGCCATTGGATCTGACGATCAAACAGCATAGCACTGGCGAGGACCAGGAGATTAAGAAACCGCGGAGGTCCCAGAGGATTTCCTCGCAGTCTCAAAAGGATCCTCTGCACACGCCGCTCAAGAACCAATATCTACCTTCTCCTCTGACGAACCATGAGTCGACCGCTACTGAAACATTCAAAGAACACACGGCCACCCCTCCAGAAGGTCGCCCCAGCCAGATTCGCCATGTCACGCCTGTAGCCTCGCCGCCACTTCTCCCACAATCCTCACCGCCTCAAGACACCCAGCCTCTATCCCAATTCGTCTACCCTCCCCGAGACATCGAGCCTGACTTGAACGATGAGGAGGGGACATGGGGTTACCTATTCCCAATGACCGAGAACGGTCATAGACTGCAGCTGAAACGACGAGCATTTTGTCCCGCTCCGGCTAAGCCGCTCGAGGTCTCGAGGCATACCGTGAAGAGTAAAAAGCGGGGGAAGAAGGAATTGGCTGAAGCTGAGATTGAGTATGAACATGAAAAAATGGGCAAAGGGTTTCCAGCGAGCGGATACCTGATCGGGCGACATCCGGAATGTGACATGATCCTTGACATTCCAACCGTGTCGAACCGCCATTGCCTGATCTTCAAAGAAAACAGAAACGGCGATGCGGTCGCTATTCTCGAGGACTTGTCCAGCAACGGCACCTTTGTCAACGAGGCAATCCTGGGCCGGAACAAGCGAAGGCAGCTGGAAGATGGGGACGAGATTACCATCTTGGATGAGGCCCGCTTTGTCTTTCGCTATCCAAGAAGTCGAGACTCGAGTGCGTTCAACTCACGTTACCGGATTCTCCAACAGTTGGGAAAGGGCCATTTTGCCACTGTGTACCTCTGTGTGGAAAGATCAACGGGTTTTAAGTTCGCCGTCAAGAAGTTCGACCGTCGCATGGGAGAGTCTCAGCGATCACAGACAGAAGGGTTAGAACAAGAAATCGCCGTGTTGATGAGTGTCAGCCATCCCAACGTCCTTTGCTTGAAGGAGACGTACGATGAACCCGACGGAGTTTATCTGGTCCTAGAGCTTGCCGCCGAAGGCGAATTGTTCAACTTGATTGTGACGAAACAGAAGTTGTCAGAGGCCGAGACCAGGAAAATCTTCATCCAGTTGTTTCAGGGGACTAAGTATCTGCATGAACGGAACATTGTTCATCGTGACATCAAACCAGAGAACATTTTACTGACCGACAAGAATTTATCGGTCAAGTTGGCAGATTTCGGCCTGGCTAAGATCATTGGCGAGGAGTCCTTCACAACTACGTTATGCGGTACACCCAGTTGTGAGTGCTGACGTCGTCTTCTCGAAGCCTTCTGCTAACTGTGCGCAGATGTTGCACCCGAAATTCTGGAGAACACACGCCATCGAAGATATACCAAGGCAGTTGATGTTTGGTCCCTAGGTGTCGTCCTGTACATTTGTCTCTGCGGGTTCCCACCATTTTCCGACGAGCTCTACTCACGAGAGAATCCATACACCCTCGCTCAACAGATCAAAATGGGCCGGTTTGACTATCCGTCACCATATTGGGACTCGATTGGCGACCCTGCACTCGACCTCATCGACCGCATGCTTACAGTCGACGTGGAGAAGCGAATTACGATCGATCAATGCCTAGAACATCCCTGGACAAGGAACTTGGGCTACATCAACCCTGCTGATTCGCTCGACGGCCTCACGGGGCAAATGAGTGCGTTTGACTTCTCCAAACGGAAAGTCCAAAGGGAACGCACTTTGTTAGCCAACATTAATGACGTCAAAGTGAGCAAAATGGTCGACCTCAATGGAGGCCAGCAGATCCAAGGCCAGCCAACCCATATTCCTGGTTCACCGGCGCACGTCAAGGTGTGGGACAAGAACCCTAGTGGAAAGAACATTAGGATGAGCCCACCCAAGGACAACAAGGGAAAGAAGCAAAGTGGGGGCGGCGGAGCTGTCGACAAGAACGAAGAGGATCACAAGGTGGAGGAACATCCTGCGGCTAACAGACAGCAGGAGGAATTCATGCAAATGGGCGGCAAAGGCGACATGCGTTTGTTCGGGGATGACGCTTCTTCCAGGTATTTGCCGGAAGAGGTGCCCAAGGGCAAGAAAAAGTGAACAGTGAGCGCTGGGATGATCATGTGTTGACGACCTTGCCGCGTTTTGCAAATGGGAATGAGGTTGTTGTTATTGTTTGCAATCGTTGCACTTGGAGTCGGATTGGATGATATTCGACCTTGTTGGTGTGATATTGTCCAGACCCAGCCTGGACTTTGCTGGAACAACACCGGCGAAGGACCGCTGAACGATGGGAAGAGACGACATGAGGATCGAGCACGAGGCGAAGCTAAGCCAAGCCGACGCGAAATGAAACAACCAACGCTGCACATACATATTGGAAAAACCGACTTTGTAATCGTCCTGGATACGAGCGCCGACACGACCTGGATGCGTCCATGGGGCGGGACATTGTGCATATTTGTACATGTACATATTTCCGGCCTGCCTGGGTGGGTGGCTTTATGGATACAGTCTTGCGGCTTGGCTTGTGAATGTGTTGCTGGCGCCTGGCAGGGCATGGGTTATGGATAAATACCGTCTGCATGTGTATATCTTCCAAGAGGTGGAAAAGTACTTTTTGATCGCGCGAATCGGATACTGCGTATTGGGTACCACGTACCAGGTAGTGGTGAGAATAGCTGTGCAATAGGAATGTATGAATTAATTGGTATCGTCTAGGAGTATCGAGTGTCGAGTGTCTACTCTTGACTCTTGAGTTTATTCGGTCCACTGTTGAGCTTCAGAGCTCGGAAAGGCGTGCTATATACGGGCTTTGCATAATCGACCAGTGTGACTTTTGTCTTTCCTGTGAAATACGCCTTGTTGGCCTGTGCGCCATGTTGATGTGGACGTGGATATAGATGGACGTGGATATAGATGGACGTGGATATAGATGGACGTGGATATA